>NC_142952.1:36247337-36354837 GCF_046866305.1 Octopus bimaculoides | reverse complement strand
CAAACAATACATATTACACACAAGTTAAAAAGATTCCCAACAATTAAACTTCTCTGGTTGACATTAATACACCCATCACCAAGAGGGGCCTTAACTCCCACAATTTTCAGCTCCATGAGGTCCATTTTTCAGGAGCAAAATTCTTTTAAGGTCCATGTAGTGTCTTAGGCCAAAAAAATTTTTAACTTCCTGCATAGTTCGAGCCCACAGCAATATCTTATCTCCTTCACTATTTCAGTATTATGTGTCAAAAATGAAACAATAACATCACTCTTCTGTAATGTCAGATACTTTCACTCTAACACTGAAACTATTCCACTATTTCAGTATTACCTGTCAAAAGTGAAGCAATAACATGTCGCTACTGTAATTTCAAATATTTTCACTTTAATATTTTCAATTTCATACTGAAACTATTAAAGTGAGACTATACTCTCACATATATACAGGCATACTATAAGACCCAAGTAAAAACATTCCCAACAATTCAACTTCTCTGGTTGACATTAACACCCCCACCCCCAATAGGGGCCTTCATTCCCACATTTTAGAGCTCCATGAGCTCCATTTTGCAAGAGCAAAATCTTTTTTACAGGTTCCAGAAGACTGAAATTTTGGAATATGCGCATAAAGATCAATAGTATGGGATACAAGTCTCATGATTAGAATTTTTTTTAGGGTGTGTAAAGAGGGAAAGAACCCTCATGTGCAATTTTGATGAAATTCGAATCATATGTATTCCAGTTCCTTACAGAAAATATAACAGAAAAGTCTCATTTTTCAATTGCATGTAACACGGGCAACGCCGGGTATCTCTGCTAGTAGTATATAAATATAGTAAAAGTGAAAATTATATGTATATATATATATATATATATATGTGTGTGTGTGTGTGTGTGTGTGTGTGTGTGTGTGTGTGTGTAGATATAGAGAAGCAGAGTTAGCGGTTGTAATAACCGTCTAAGAGATAATAGTGTCCGTATTTACTATCGGAATCAATTACCCATGCTAGCCATAGGAATGGTTATGCAGGCACTCTATGGTGAAAGGGTGCAGGTAACAACTTTTGTTTATTCTCTACGTATTGTGTGTGTGTATGTATGTATGTATATATATATATATATATATATATATATATATATATATATATATATATATATATATATATATATATATATATATATATATATATATATATATATATATAATTCATGGCAAATACAACTGACAAGAGCTAAGACCAACAAAAGTTCAGAGGACCCCTTGACAGTTAATATTATAAATAAATATGTATTTATATATACAAACGCATGCGTTCCTCCCCATACACCCATACACACACGCACACACATATATACGCAAACACATATATATATTGCCGGATATACACAGCCTCACACGCACTTACACGGAACAAACATATTCATATCTATTTCCATATATGTACGCATTATTATGAGAAAGAAAGAGAAAGAGAAAGAGAGAGAGAACGAAAAAGAAAGACAGAGGAAGTGAGAGAAAGAGGGTGAGAAAGAAAGAAAGAAAGGCACAGAGGAATATGTAGAGAGGGAGGGAGTATCCGGTAGTATTGTTTGTTTTCCTATTAAAAAAACCCACCGAATTAACCAATTAGTGGTGAAAAGACAGAAGTTTCACATTACACCAGAAGGTCAAGTGAAGGAAGCTTTCCTATTTCTTTTTGTTTTTTTGTTTGTTTTTCTTGTTTTTTTTTCTTTCCTTCTTTGACCAATGTCCAGGTTATAAGTGGTTTGTTGACTGTCTACAACGCTATTATATACACACACCCCCAATATACCCCACTGTGTATAGGAGTGGTTGCGTGCGTGCATATATATATATATATATATATATATATATATATATTCTTTTATCTGTTTCAGTCATTTTGACTGCGGCCATGCTGGGGCAACGCTTTGAAGAACTTTCAGTCAGATGAATGGACCGCAGTATTAATTTTTTTTCCTTTTAAAGCCTGATACTTATTCTATCGGTTTCTTTCTGTCGAACCGCTAGTTTAACCGGGACGTAAACAAACCAGCACCGGTTGTCAAGCGGCAATGGGGATAAATACACACACACACACACACACACACACACACACACACACACACACACACACACATTCACCAAGGCTGCAATGTTTTCCGTCATCCAAAACTTCTGTTACCTTGACAACTACACACATTGAAAGACGCCTTAATTAATACCCACCACCGCCGCCGCCGCCGCCGCCGCCGCCGCCGTCACAGGCACTGCCACCTCCGCCAGCGCCTCAACAACAACCACCATCTTTACTCCAACCACGATACCCCATACCCCGCTACCCCGCCTATCACCATTGCTGTTATCCACAGAAACCTGGTTAGTGAGGAAGTTGTGCTGGGTGCGGTGAAGCAGTTATAACAGTCGTTATATCAAGGAACATTGATAATTTGGGTTGAAGTTCGACGCACCGATTGGGTTTGGCTGAAGAGAAGGAGGAAAAGGAACTGAGATAAAATAGAGAACAATGATAATAACTGGTGTCGTAGCGCGCGTGCTTGTGTGTGTAAAGTGCATCTGTAGACGTTTATCTGTAGACGGTGGAAGAGGAAATGCAATCGGTTCTTGTGAACCAACGGAGAAACTGTGTTGAAGCGGGGAACAATTTGTTTTTCATGTCTAAGATATGACACGGAAGTAGTTTGTGATGTGCTCCGGAAGTAGTTAGTGATGTTGAATGAAACAGAATACAACGAGGGAGAAGGTTGGGGGTGGGAAATGGCACGGGGTAGTGAAGTAGGGAAGAGACAAGGAACAAGTAACATGTGACAGGCGACAGGCGATAGGCGACAGGCGCTATTTTGTTTTTAGCGGAATGTCCATCAAATATTCCCTGAGACCGGTGGTTCTCAACCATTTTTGCCCGTGGACTTCTTTGATTCTGATTTTAGCATTTGGACTTCATAGTTATTCGATGTTTAAATAACTCCCCATATTTTAACAAAAAAATATTATGAAGAATTGTAGGAAAAAAAACAAAAACAAGATTCTTAAAATGTTTTGTGTATCAATAAACAATTTATTGCAGATAAATTTTAACAAGAAAATCTTTTGTTGAACCGCATGGGCCAAATGGCCTCCGATTGCGAACCACTACCTGAGACGATCGATCTGTCTACGACCAGTTTTATCCATATGCAATAACCGTCTCAATTAATCCTTTCCATGAGGTGAAAAGGTCGGTGATACGCGAGGAAGAACCATTGCATTATAAGGTGCTGATGTTAATTACATAAAATTGCGCAATATTGTATGTAATAAATTAAGTACCAGTTGCGTACGGGGTCGATCTAATCGATTGACCACCCCTCCCCAAAAATGTCGGGCCTTGTGCCTTGAGTAGAAAAGAATATTGTATGTAATATGAAATAAATGACATTCGTTCACCGAAACGTACGCAACATTGATTTGATTTTTCTTTTCCTCAGTTAAAATTCTTGTTATTCAATCTGCGAGGATTATAGCAGTTTGATAGACGTGCGTTGGATTCGCGGAGGGCACTTTTAATAATTGGCCGAAGTACAGCTTATCGTTCTTTGGTTAATTAAAAGTGATTGCCAGGATCTTACCTAATCCCTCAATTACACACACATAGACACATGCACAGATACACACATACATATGTGCGCGTATGATCTGTTTATTCATCTGAATAGGTATGCATGTGTGTGTGTGTGTGTGTGTGTGTGTGTGTGTGTGTGTGTGTGTGTGTGTGTGTGCAGGTACATGTATCCATCAGTGCCTCTGTGGTTGGGTGCAGGTCTGGGGTAGAAATGATTACAGCAAAGTATTTAATTTGTAGTTTAATGGACAGGAAAAGAAAGGATGCCGGGTGAAAGATAAGAAGCGGGTACCCTGGATGGGATTGTGTCGGGCGGTGGCCAGGAAGGAAGAAAGATAGATAAGGCGATGACACAACACATCTGTGAGCCAATAGTTAAATAGTTATGTGTGTGCGTGTATCTGTGTGTATGTATATAATGAATGAGTGTGTATATGTGTATACGTTACGTATGTACATACATACATACATACATACATACATACATACATACTTGTATAAGAACGCAGCATGTATAAGAACCCGAAAATAGATTCAAAGCAGTTTAACAACAGTTTTGTTCTTTCTGAAGCCTTCGCACTGACAAATTAAACAGATGTAAATAGATCTCGTAATTCTCTTTGCTGAGCGAATAAGAAAGACAACTAAAAGCAATAAAGGAAGAGTAAAAGGACGGGGTTTGAGAGAAAGAAGATTATTAGGGAGTGACCTGAAGGGTTAGGAAGATGTTTAGATTTCAGGGTTTGCTTAGAAGAACAGATAGATAGAAGGATAAGTAGATGGGTAGGTATGTTGGTGGATGGACAGATCGCTGGGTAACGAGGTAGATAAATAGACAAGTGGTTAGAAAGACAGATAAACAGATAGAATGAAGGAGTTGGATAGGGAGAAATAACGCCGAAACGTAGATAAATGATTAGAATATAATTAGAATATAGGTGAGTAGGTAAACAGTTGTACAGATATAAGATACATGAAAGCGGGTAATTCAAGTGAGTGTTTTATGCAACAAGTGCATAATTACACGAAACAGCCTGTAGCTATGTGTCTTGTCTTGTGCTTATATTAAAAGTTGACACTTTTGGTACGAGATACTTCACAATGTAATCAACTGGTTCTTCTCTAGCTGTTACGTTTTCGTGCCAACCAAAAAGTCTAAGAGATTGTTTTCCTTCTCTCCAAACTCATGTGCAACAGGATACAATGGACCTGTTGAGTGATCACACCGAGGTGTCATAGAGCTCTATTGACCTGGGACTTTACAACAACTGAAGCAGATATTTTATTTTAAACCGGTCCCGGAAAGATGAAAAACAAAGTGGATTAGCGGGGTCTGTATACTTATTAGAACCATCTCGCAGCATATTCTTGTCCCCACACTAAATATCTACACAAATTCATGGTTCAAACATGTCTGTATATTTAACCTTTTGCTTGCTAAATTTTTGTTGAGATTCACTGCCTTTATTCAATTAATTTCGAAGCTAATGAAGAAATTAGTCAAATAACTTTGTCGTGCTAGTGTTTTGGAACATAAATAAACATTTTGAAGGAAGCTTTTAATTTAGATCATTTCAAACATGGAATTTGTACCCTAGACATTGGGGCGGTCTCAGGCGGGCTGGCATCAAAAGGATCAAAGTATTTTGACTGTCATTCGAACTCTTGACAGCGTCGCTTGTCTGCGTTTCACAGTTGAAGTTGTTTTGAAACTGGACCTCAGTACCCAACTGGAACCACGGAAAATAAAAGACAAAGCCGACTACCGAAGGGATTTGAACTCAGAACGTCAAGAGACGCAACGAGTACAGCAAAATATTTTCCGTCCGTCATTCAAGCAATTCTGTCACGTGGTTTGGATGGACAACGTCTCACTCAGTTGAGCCAACACTAACGGTAGCTAAGCAGTCGGTGACACAGCGGCAGTACTTCTTCCTATGTGGGTTACACACCCAACACACAGCTTACATTGAGCCAACAATTGTTCACAGCTGAAGAACGACCTTTAAACGTCGAAGAGGAAGTGTGCTACTTAAGATGATTCTTTTGTTCTTAGTCTTGTTGTTGTTGCTGCTGCTGCTGTTGTTGTTGCTGATGATAATGTAGTTGTTTTCTGACAGTGTTATATGTGTTGTACTTTCTGTTTGTGTGATTGTTCTGACTAGAAGTAATCAGGGATGGTCAGGTCTAGAGTTTGAATATCTATCTATCTATCTATCTATCTATCTATCTATCTATCTATCTATCTATCTATCTATCTGTCTATCTATCTATCTGTCTATCTGTCTGTCTATCTATCTATGTGCCTGTCTGTCTGCTTGTTTTGACATGTATGAGTGTATATATATATGTGTGTGTGCGTGTATGTGTGTGTACTGACATACACAGATATGCATACATTCACACAAATACATACACACACACACACACACACACACACACACACATACATGGAGAGAAAGAGAGTGAGAGAGAAAGAAAGATCTTATAAGAACTGGAACTATAAAAGCGGATGTCCTGCATGGCGGATGTACTTGTAAAGAACCTTCTAACCCGCCATATTAAACCTCTCAACGTCTCTATTTTCCCGCCATTTAAACATTAAACTTTTTCTCGCTGTTTTTTTTTTTATTTTGATAAGTCATACATATTCATCTATCAATTGGTCACGCGTCAGGCTTTAACGAGCTGACCTATGATGAAAGGCGTTCCAGCAATGACCATCTCTTTTTATTTCTTGTCACAATGTATCAACAACCAGAATGCAATCAGTGTTCTTGTTTTTCTAAGGAACGTCGTAATTTGAGGGAGATTTCGTTGCTATTTCTACGAGGTTGAGTGACCACCACGTAGAGAGATTGTCTCCTTTATTGCTCTCTGTTGTTGTTGTTTGGATTGCTGTTGTTGTTGTAGTGGCATCATTATTGTTGTTATTTATATATATATAAATGAGAATGTGTGTCTGTCTGTCTGTCTGTCTGTCTGTCTGTGTGAATCCCTAAAACTCGAGAACTACGCAACCAATTTCATTCAAATTTTACACATGCCTTACTGAAGGTTCCAGTTGTGTTTTAGTCAAAAAAGATTTTTAACTTCTTGCAGAGTTCGAGCACACGGCAACATAATATCTCCTCCACTATTTAAGTATTACGTGTCAAAAGTGAAACAAAAACACTCATGTCAAATACTTTTACTTTAAAAATGAAACTATTCCACTAACTGAAACAATCACATTTCGATACTGTAATGACAGATACTTTCAGAGAGAGAGAAAGAGAGAAAGAGACAGACAGAAAGACAGAGAGAGAGAGATGTATATGTATACATATAGATGTATATGTACACCATTTCGATACTGTAATGACAGATACTTTCAGAGAGAGAGAGAAAGAGAGAAAGAGAGAGAGAGAAAGAGAGAGAGAGAAAGAGAGAGAGAGAGATGTATATGTATACATATGATGTATATGTACACGTATATGTATAGATAGAGAGAGAGAGAGAGAAAGAGAGAGAGAAAGAGAGAGAGAGAGATGTATATGTATACATATAGATGTATATGTACTCGTATATGTATGTATATATATATATATATATATATATATATATATATATATATATATATATATATATAGATAGATAGATCTATACATACATGTATATGTATACATATGTGTAGATGTATATATATATATATAGATGTACATGTAATATGTACACATATATACATATATACATGCATACAGATATCTATACATATATACACCCATCACACACACATACACATGCACACAAACACACACATTAGTCATTTGTTTTCTTATCCAAAACTACGTCAAAAGTACTGAATGGATCTTTATGAAATTTGGAAATTATATTCTTTGCATAACGGCCATAACTCCCATGAAAATTCATATATTTTTGATGTTGATGAAATTTTAACCCGAACATAACAGATGAGCATTATTTAGAAAATGATGTCACACGTTATCGAGGCTACCACTCTTTCTGGATGTGCAAAAGGGGATGACGTCTTTATTCCAAGAATTCCTCTTACTCCATCAGGAGCAGACTTACTCTTATTTCGGCCAGAGTTCTTTCGTCACACTTCTGTGACCTCATCAGTGGTCCTTTGTTAGCAATAGTTAGCAAGGTGAGACACACATAAGAAAGAAGGAAACAAAGGACCACTGATGAGGTCACAGAAGTGTGACGAAAGAACTCTGGCCGAAATAAGATTAAGATTAATGTAATATAAAGCTGAAGCAAATTAACACCACATACACAGTGCGTGTGTTTTTATTGGCTAAACTGGCAATATGACCATCCCCAAGTACAACAACATCTGTTTCAACACACGATTTCACATCAAAAATCTTGTAAAACAAATATATATATATATATATATATATATATATATATATATATATATATATATATATATATATATACATACACACACACACACACACACACACACACACATATATATATATACGACGTGAGTTAAAAAGTAATGTCATTTTGTTTTCGTGCCTCGTCACTGGAATAACGTTTGCCTCTCAAACCCTCTTTCATGGGGTCGAAGAGATGATAGTCTGAAGGCGCTAAATTTGGTGACGAGAAAGTGGAAACTGCAGTGAAGAAGTGGCTCAAAGAACAGTCAACAGAATTTTACAGGGAAGGGATACATGCTCTCATTCGAAGGTGGAACATTGCTACTGAGAGAAACGGTGACTATGTTGAGAAGTAGGGATGTGATCCACAGAGGACCAGCTTCATTTTGATGTATGATGTATGATGTATGTTCCTGTGTTCGTAATTATAGCTGTCCTAATGAAAATGGCATTACTTTTTGACTCACCCTCGTATATAAAGTAAGATAAAATAGCCCTCCCACACACTTCCTCTCTCTTCAGATTTTAACTTGTTCCAAAAAATGAGTTCTTTTAGAAAAGCAAGACTTCTTTTTCCTTTCTCTGCAACATTAATTTTATTCCATTCCATGTGCTGCCACAGAACATCCCTCGTTCCTTTCAGTTCCATCGATTTTTACTATCTTTGGCGATCAAGCAAATTTTACTCGGAGATATCAGGACATTTGAGAAAAAAATCAACACATTTTTGTCCGAGACAGACGAACGGTGTCCGGAGTTCTCTCCCTTACATCGTTAACGATTTCCCTGTGAATGTTTATCGGAGTTGGTTTAAGATATTTTAGATGAGAGAGGGACATTCATAGGATGTGTACACGGTGACATTTCTACGCGCGCGCGCGCACACGCACGCACGCACGCACGCACGCACGCACGCATACACACACAGAGAAAACAAACAAACATACATACATACATACATCTTTCCTTAGAATGATGTGTATATGTATACGTATACATACAGACGTGTACATGCACACGCGCTCAAATACACATACATATACACACATGCATATCTATCTATCTATCTCTCATTATCTATTTATCTATCTATCTATCTATCTATCTATCTATCTATCTATCTACACACACACACACACACACACACACACACACACACACACACACACACACACGCACACACACACATATATATATATATATATATATATATACATGCGTATCTCAATCTATCTATCTATGTACCTCTTTCTTTCTTTCTACCTATCAACATGAAGGGAAATATTCGGATATGGTAACAATGGAGCATTTGGTGTCCGTCTGTCTGTCTGTCTCGTCTTTATGGATGGACGATAGACACATCGGCTCCGTGTAAGTTTTATTGCCTTAAAAAGTTGTTTTGGGATTATATTTTCTATGTAAAAGTTGTGCAACAACTGATGCATTCGGTTCTGCAATTTGTTTGCACGGGAAACCTTCCCTTTGTAGCGAATTTGTGTAAAATTCTTTTCGGCTTCCTTAGCCATTTTTTTGTTTTTGTTTTTTGGTGACTTCAAAGAACTGCAGACGATCTCGTGACGAACGCCGGTCTCCCTTCACCACGGCTTCAGGAAGCTAAGGAAGAAGGGCAGAAGTAGCACACGAACAGGTGCAGGTGTACGCGTGAACGCCGACACCGCCCCCACCACCACCACCACCACCACCACGCAACAGCGATATCGTCGCAAAGGTTTCGAGCTTGAAGAAGAGACAGCAACAATTGATGATTTGAAAAATGAAATTCGAATGCAATGTCTTGCAATTCCAAATAAAATGTTTGGCAATGTTGTCGAATCCATTATTGGACGTTATCAGATTTGTTATATATGTATATGTATACACACACACACACACACACATATATATATATATATATATATATTCAAGGTGAATATGGTACTTAAGTTTAGGCACCAGAATTAAGTATGGTATTATCCATACAATTCCAAAATAAGGTGATTAAAATCAAAATAAGAAACTTTGGATATCCTTGTTGCTTATTTTGATATATATATATATATATATATATATATATATATATATATATATATATATATATATATATACATATACAAACATTATATAAACACATAATGAAAGTAACAGAAATGAAACTGATATATATATATATATATATATATATATATATATATATATATATATATATATATATATATATATACATAGTGAAAGTAATTGAGCTTGAAACCATATAATAAGGAATGTATTATCTCATACTATAGTAGAGATGTTATTTCGCTTTTGGTACGTAATACCGAATTAGAGTAAGAGATAAGAGAATGCTCCATGGACTCTAAGTAAAGCATGTGCAAAATTTGAATGAAATCGGTTGGGTAGTTGTCAAGTTTTAGTGATGCACAAATACATACAGACAGACACACATTCTTAATTATATATATATATATATATATATATATATATATATATATATATATATAGTTATTATGATAACAGTAACAACACGAGAAATGACATCAGCCGGTTTTTACGCCTAATCTAATCTTTTCGTCGTCTAATAGAAATTTTAGTGAGTCAGGAAGTGGTGATGGTAGTGTAGTGGTAGAGGTGGATTTTTCCGCGAATTTAATGCTTTATCATGCTGTATCATGCTATTGTGTATTGTACTTTGACATGATTATAATAACGATAATCATTGTTTTTTTTGTATTGGACACAAATCAATTTTGAAGACCTTTGAATTTTAACTTTTCTTGGAACAAAGCCTTCATGCATAAGACACAGTTATTGTATATGTAGCAGAAATAATAACTGTTTCTACTATACGCCTGAAATTTGCTGGATGGGCTGGTCTATTACATCGACCCCAGAGATTAACGGGTACTTAGTTTATCGACCCCGAAAGGATAATAGGGAAAAATCGACCTCAGAGGGTTTTGAACTCAGAACGTAAAGACAGACGCAATACCGCAAGGTATTTGGCTCAGAACATTCAGCCAGTTCACTGCCTTAATAATAATAATAATAATAATAATAATAATAATAATAATAATAATAATCAAATATAGGCGCAGGAGTGGCTGTGTGGTAAGCGAGAGGCTCTAAACTGGAAGGGCCAAACACTCAAGATGGTGGTTCAAACCTCAAACGAAATACTCGAATCAAGGCCCGACCGTATTTTTATAGGGGAGGGACTAAGTGCTAGAGTATCTGTCGAGAGACGCTTCAGATGTGGAGAAAAAGGGATGAGTATATGAAGGCCTGAGCATATTCTCTCCGCCAACCACAGTCTAATGTGGAGGCCGTGGCTTTGAGCTTGAGATCACACCGGTTTGATGAACCCACCCTGCCACACAGGCTCAACAGAGTGCAGTTTTTATACTCTTGGCTTAGCAGAGGTTGCAACTTTTTATACTCTTATACAGGAGTTGTTAAGCCGATTGCATCGGCTCCAGTATTCAACTGGTATTGATTATATCGAACCCGGAAGGATGGAAGGCAACGTCAGCCTCAGCAGAATTTGAACTCGGTACGTAAGGAAAAACGAAACACATTGCTAAGTATTTCGCACTCTTCCGCCAGCTTGCCTTATATATATATATATATATATATATATATATATATATATATATATATATATATATATATATATATATATATATATATATATATATATATATATATATATATATATATATATATATATATATATATATATATATATATATATATATATATATATATATATATATATATATATATATATATATATATATATATATATATACATATATATATATATATATATATATATATATATATATATATATATATATATATATATATATATATATATATATATATATATATATCCAAGTTGATAGAATGGAGCAGGTAAAATCCAGGCTAAATATATTTCTTAGCTAGAAGATCCTCGGAGATAATAATTATCAACGAAAGTAATTATTAGTTCCGAAGATCTGCTAGTAAGGAAACGTATGTTGCCTGAATTTTTTCTTGATCCATTCTCTCAACTTGGATTCTTATTCGTATCCATAGCAACCCTAGTTGCTAAACGTGAACTATAAAAAACGCTTTTTTCAGCTTATCGAACTTCGATATGGGAAAAACTTACAACATATATATATAAATATGTATATATATATGAAGGACTTCTTTCAGTGCCAAATCCACTAACAAAGCTTTGGTTGACCCGAGGCTATTGTAAAACAGCATTTGTCTGTGGTGCAATGCAGTGGGATTGACATCGGGACCATGTGGTTGGGAAGCAACCACTTGGCGGCGAACTGGCAGAAACGTTAGCACATTCAAATTCCGCCGAGGTCGACTTTGCCTTTCATCGTTTCGGGGTCGATAAATTAAGCACCAGTTGCGTACTGGGGTCGATCTAATCGACTGGCCCCTCCCCCAAAATTTCGGGCCTTGTGCCTAGAGTAGAAAAGATTCATATGGTTGGGAAGCAAACTTCTTACCACACAGCCACGCCAGTTGCTATTGTCTCGTTTATAATTAATCTGTTTAATTGTCTTTATAATTATCTCGTTTATAATTAATCTGTAGGTCGCGTTACAAGCAATTACTGTGAGTTCTGGTTTGTCTTGAAGATTCCTGTAAGAGTCTGACACTGGCATCACGTGATCACTGTGGTTCCCAAAAGTCTTCAGCTTCTCCGGTTTTCTTAAAGACTGAAGATTGTTATCATTTCTTCATTGGAACAATGAGCGGATGAGATTGGTGGTCAGTGGAACAAGGTCACCGTTTCCTGCATAAGAAATACAGATGCGTGTGAACGCATCTACAAACATTTCCCCAGGCTTTCTCTCTCTCTCTCTCTCTCTCTCTGTCTCTGTGTCTCTGTGTCTCTCTGTGTCTCTCTCTCTGTCTCTGTCTGTCTCTCTCTCTGTCTCTCTCTTTGTCTCTGTCTGTCTCTCTCTCTCTCTCTTTCTCTCTCTCTCTCTCTCTCTCTCTCTCTCTCTCTCTCTCTCTCTCACACACTTTCTCTCTCGCTCTCTCTGAAAAACGTATACATACACAGACGCAACATGTACACAGATACATAAGCACACACCTATACACTGCTATACATACACATACACACATGCGTACTTATATATATATATATATATACATATGTACACAAAAACACACACACACGTATGCATGTAGACGCCCACATACGCACACTTGCGTGTATATATTTATAGATTCTCATACATACCTTATACACATACACACATAAAGGCACATACGCACAAACACATATACATACATACATACACGTATACACATAAACACACACATATACACTTACATAAATACACACAAATGACTCACACATGCGTATAGACGCACAAAGTCATAAACATATACATAAACTTACATACTTATGCTTACACACGCGCGCGCACGCTTGCTGTAGTTTAAAGCAGTGAGCTGACATAATCGTTAGCATGCCGGACAAAATGCTTAGTGACATTTCATCCGTCTTAACGTTCAGAGTTCAAATTCCGCTGAGGGCGATATTGTCCTTGAAGGAATTTCTCCCTCTCTTCTATTTCTTAGAAAACTCTCTTCCTTGCTGCCGGCTCAGTCGGTAGAGCATCAGACCTTTAGGCGCAGACGTAGCTGTGTGTTATGAAGCTTGCTTCCCAACTACATGGCTCTGGGTTCAGTCCCACTGCGTGGCACCCTGGACAAGTATCTTCCACGATAGTCTCCGGCCGACCAAAGCCTTGTGAGTGTATTTAGTTGACGAAAACTGAAAGAAGCCCGTCGTGTATATATATATATATATATATATATATATATATATATATATATATATATACAAAGAATATATATGCATGTATACACACATATATGTACATACTTACATCTACATGTGTATATAGATGCATATCAGGGTACAGGACGTTAGAACAATGAACTACAGACCACGGAACGAACACATAGGAAAACAGATAGCCACTTGGAATTAATCCTTCGTCAGCTGCTTCTATTCTAACTAGACATTTCAAAGATAAGGCATATATATATATATATATATATATATATATATATATATATATATACACGCACACACGCACACACGCATATTTACACTTATATGCATCTACACATATATACATGTATCCTTGCATCGCTTCGTCATTGACCTTTTTTGTGTGACAAGATCAAATGAGTGTCATATATACAAACAGCAGGTTTAACTACATGTTTTGCATATTTTCACCGCTCCGTTAATGATATTCAATATACAATGTTATGTTATTTTTGGCGACCCGCGATTTGTATTATTTGGTGACTATTCAAAGAAATATAAAGTTAAATCCGGGTGGAATATCAGTAGCATTATTATTACTTAAGGGGTGGTTTATGTATGTATGTATGTGTGTGTGTGTGTGTGTGTGTGTGTGTGTATATATATAAGTATGTGTGTGTGTGTATATAAGCGTGTGTATGTGAGTGTTTGTACATATGTATATCTATATGAATACATGTATGCATGTGAGTGTAAGAGTAAAGACCCCCTCTCCTTTTCCACCATGAACGACCATGGGATTTCCCCTAGAAAGTGCCCATCTGAGGCACAAGTCCGAGCAAGGTTATTTATAGAGGACCAGCAGTCGCCCAACGCTTACCAGCCTCCCCTCTTCACGCCACCGATGCTAATCAAGGGAAAGGCAAAGGGGCCGATACAGCTTGGCACCAGTGGCGTCGCAAACCATTCCTACAGATGAGTGAACTGGTGCAACGTGAAATAAAGTGTCTTGCTCAAGAACACAACACACAGCTCGATCTGGGAATCGAAATCACTACCTCATGATTGTGAGCATGATTGTGAGTCCATTGAACCATGTGAGTATATGTGTATGTCTCTACATATGTATGTCTGTATGATTATATGTACATGTGTGAGTGTATACACGTATGTACATATGTATTTCAGTATGTATATCTATATGTATGCAGGACTGCGGTCATACTGGAGCAGCGCCGCATAGAGTTAATTGAAAAATCGATCCCAGTACTTATTCTAAATGTGATACTTATTTTATCGATTTCATTTAACGAACTGCTAATTTTCATGGACGTAAACAAACCAACATCAGTTGTGAAATGGTGAGGGACCACCACATAGAGAGACGCACATAAACATACAGATCTACGACGGGCTTCTTAGAGTTTCCGAGTACCACATTCACTTACAAGCTCTTTGTCAGCTTGGGCCTAAGGTCCCACGGAGCGGGACTGAACCCGAACTCATTTGGCTGCGAAGCGATCTTCTTAACCACACAGCTATGCCAACGTGTTTATGTGAGTATATATATATATATATATATATATATATATATATATATATATATATATATATATATATATATATATATATATATATATATATATATATATATATATATATATATATATATATATATATATATATATATATATATATATATATATATATATATATATATATATATATATATATATATATATATATATATATATATATATATATATATATATATATATATATATATATATATATATATATATATATATATATATATATATATATATATTAATAATAATAAAGGAGTTACGACGCAAAAACGTATAAATTCAAAAGAACATATTTATCTTCTTCAATATATATTTCAGTATAAAGAATTCATTAAGGTGCTTAAATCAAAATTTCTTTACACATCATTCAGGAACAGATATAACATCAGAAAAAAATACATTCTGTTTAAAAACACAAACCGTTCATGGCGAAAAAAAAAAATATATATATATATAAGGCAAATAAGAAAATGGAGAGGATAAACAATCGACAAACATCAGCCAGCAAACATTCAATTATATCGATTTATTAATTGATTACAGTCATATGTGTAAGTGATCCAAATAAACGAATGAAATAAGCAAGTAAGTAAATATATAAATAAAAACAAGAATTGGGGAGACTTTGGTCGTCGAAGAAGAACAACTAGCCGCTCTTTTCGGGAGAACTTTCGGCTCGGAACCAATGGATAACTTCTAAAAATCTCTAGCCTGGCAGTACTATTGAGGAACTTTGCTTGTTCGAGATAAACTATACACCTGACCTGTTTGGATTGGAAAATAACAGATTTCCCACAGAGGATTTTGTAAGTCTCCGACTTTTTGTTCTCATACCAGGTCTTGGCTCTCTCTACCCACCACTTGGCCTTGAGCTGCTAGTATAGTGCGCTCAATCTCTTTTTTTTTCAATGTTTCTTTCTTCAACCAATCCCAGCTTTGTTTTCCAGCAACTTCTCTTGTGGCTACATGAACTTGATTGTGTAGTCTCTTCTTGCGGAATTCTTCTTCATGTGCTTTTTGTACTTCTTCCTTTGTTTTTCCTTTTTTATTCTCTGCTTTCAATAGTTCCCCATTCATAACTGACTCTAACAAGGTTTCCCTACTTTGGGTTAGGTATCTCATTAAGCTCCAGAGTTCGATAATTACGCAGCCTTCCGCACTTATCAGCCCCTTTCTTCCATTTGCTTTCTTCATGTAGAGGCGATCCGTGTCTGCACGTGAATGATGGGTTCCTTGTATCATTAGGAGCTTCCTGTCCAACTTCTTTAGCTTCTTCGCTGTCCTCTTCAGGATTCCAGTGCCATACAGCATTTCGTACGTTTTTACGTTCTGTGTTCAAATTCTGCTGAGGTTGATTTTGCCTTTCATCCTTTCAAGATCGATAACATGTGTACCAGTTGAATACTGGGGTCGATGTAATTAACTTATTCCTCTCCCATTTCTCAGGCCTTTTGTCTACAGTTTAAAGAAATATTATTATTCCCTCCGCCTTAGCGAAGGTGGCGGTATTGTTTTCAGTCGTGTTTGTTTGTTTTATCCGTGGACAAGATATCTCAAGAACCGCTGGATGGATTCGGATGAAACTTTCAGAGATGTTCGGCCTCGTGACTGGCACGAACTGATTAGATTTTGGGATCGATCCGGTACCGGAGAAGGATTCTGGATTATTTTTCCTGTTTTTTTACCCATCGTTTGAGAGCGGCCAGATTCATTATTAGTATTCTCGTTTGTGAGAGCAGTCGAGTTAATTTCAGATATTCTCATTTTAAAGATCTAATCATCTCCAGCTAATCGTTGAGAGAACGTTGGTGTTGCCTTGGCGGGGGTTTGCTCTGTCTGAGTGCGCTTGTTGTTTTTGTTATCAGGTGAAGATACGCGAGAAAGAGCGGAGTGATTAAAGTGCGAAGGTTTTATAATGAGCGTGGGGGTGGGAGATTGGCTGGTGGGGAGGTTTAGAGAATGATGGAGCGGATGGGTGGGAGAATGCAAGTGTACCACCAACATGATAGAAGGAGTAATGAGATTATTAAAGAATTCGGCAGGTGTAAATAGTTTTCAATACTACTACTACTACTACTACTACTACTACTACTACTACTACTACTACTACTACTACTACTACTACTACTACTAAAAGCAAGGACAATAACAACAATAGTTGTAGCAGTTGTGGACACAATCGGTGTACCCATGCACGATTTTCATTATCGAATTGAAAACCTTTCAATACAGACGGATAATCGCGACAATAAGAATTAGCAAAACAACAGGAAAAGGCAAAAACAAAAGAAACAACAACAACAACAACGATAAATATTGTTTGTGATTCCAGTAGAATAGCAGACATTTTGCAAGAAGGGTTCATCCATTCGAGGAAGCCAAGTATTTCGCTGCTAATTCACCGAACCCTCGACATGATTTTACAAAGAAAGGTTTTTTTTACTTAGTCATAGACCACAGTTTTGAGGGGTGTTCTTAGTCAAGAACATCGACACCAGTATTTAACTGGTATTTGGGTTTATCGGACCGGAAGGTTGAGTGCACGAAGGCAGGCAGCGGAGTAAAAAGCTCACCACACCCCAAAATATTACCGCAGACGATTGCTTTCTATACGCTACACAACATGTGTGTGTGAGTGTTATCTATTACTGTTAGACACACACAGACACATCTTTCTCTCTGTCCCTACACACACACACGTTTATCTGTGAACGTGTGTGTACGTGTGTAGGTTTCCTACGACAGTAATCAATAATTTCTGTGGAGTAATATTTACTGGTAATTAAAGTGTATTATAACAGTCGGGGATTTCTATACAGGCTGTGAAGATGGCATACCGACAGGTAAATAAAACTAATTTATTTTATCCATCACGTTATCTGTATGTGCATATCTGGATGTATGCACACACACACACACACACACACATAAGTGTATATGTATGGAAGTTTTATATGTATGTAGGCATGCATGTATGATTGTATGTATGTCATTGTCAATTTTTTTCAAGATTTCTTACCAATAGAGAAAGAACTGGTTTCTAACCTAGACTCAAGGCTCCTTCATTGGAACTTCAACATCAACAACAAGGTATTTTTGTTTGTATGTATGTATATGTGTAAATTTGTATTTTGCTTTGTGTATGTATTCTCATGTATATAGTTACATATCTAGACATGCTCATATATATTTAAATGATAAACTTCTGGTAAGTTTTACAGATCTTTACAGTTCCAATGATGGATTGGATCTGTTGTCTTCGAATTAGCATTCTCCTTTCTGGTTTTGAGAAGCCTAATTTCTCAAAATTGTTATTTAGGCAATGCGTTACATATCCCAGGGCCGCAATAATTACAGGTATGAATCTGAACTTGCAATCTAGATTATGTATGTATGTATATATATATGATTGTATGTATGTATTTCTAATTATTTGAAGTTTAACTGTAAGGAAGTAACTGGTTTCTAACAAAGATACAAAGCTCTGTCGTTGGAATGTAAATAAAAAACGATATAACATGATAATCTTGAGTGAAGTCTTGCAGATTGTATTCGCGATATGCGTATCAGCTGGTTGATTTCTTTTCTTTTCTGAAACCTCACCTCTTCCATATTATCACTGAGGTATTTACTCACAAAACCAAGTGCACCAGTTATTATTGGTATATATATATATATATATATATATATATATATATATATATATATATATATATATTCAATTTTTTTGTCAAACAGGAATTCATTTTTTTTTACCAAAATATGTCAATTTTGCCATTAAATGCAATACTAGGTACCAAGGCGGGTTCAACATTAACATGATGCTGTCTACTGCTGATCATTGCAAATAGGCCGTCATAAGGCAATTTGTTCCCATAAAGCAACAAAGAGAAAGTCCATTCCTTGAGTAATGCAAATAAGAAACCAACACAAACCAAAAAAATACTTTTTATTGTTTAACAGACACAAAATGTTTAATTCCACATCTTAGAATAGATATTTCTGTCAAACTGGAGTTTGAACTACTCAAGGAAAGAAAACTGTGTTGAGTTGGAAACATTCGGTGATGTCACAACAGCGGAAATCGCAAGGAAAGCACAACGAAGCCAGCATCAAAGGAACGATAAATCTAAGAAATTAATCAACGGTAAAAGAAATGAAAATTTAGCGACATCAGTTGTATGATAGAGACATCAGCACAGGCATATTGTGAGAAAAACAGGGAACAGCGAACAATCTTAGTGAAACAGAATCTGATCTAATGAAGAGGACGAAAGAAGGTAAGTAGTAGTAGTAGTAGTAGTAGTAGTAGTAGTAGTAGTAGTAGTAGTAGTAGTAGTAGTAGTAGTAGAAGAATGGGGACATGCACTGTAACAGCGCGTCTCTGCATCCACCGTTTTTTTGGTGATTCCCCACTACTCCTGACAGATAACACCTGTGCGCCACTCGGGCGACAACCCACCAACCCATGGGTCTGTTTCTGGGGGTAGCCGTTGCTGGTGAGGGTTTTTCGAGGTCGGAGTGCAAATCCTCTCTCAACCTCTGTTAGTCACCTTATGCAACATGCAGAGGAAACGTTGGATCTGCCCTCAGAACAACTAAAATATTAGTTGAAACGACAATCACCATACAAGAAACAATGACTCCTCTCCGGTACACACATACACATTCACCTATACACACACACACACACACACACACACACACACAGGTAGAGACATATTCGGCCCAAAGTTCGAAACGATGCAGTTCACTCGAAGATCATATCGATGTGAAACTCAATTTATAAGAAAATTCCGTTTGAATAACACACACGTCCGCGCGCACTCATACAGATCCCGCCTTCTTCCTCCCCACCACATACAGATATCCAGTATGTACCGGATCAGGCTGAACTGGGATCTCAACAGTAACAATATTTGAATGCTAAGTTGGGTTTGCCACCCGATTTAACGGTACTTAGTATTTTAGTGCCTTTAGCTTGAAAGGTAGACCTACCATATTTTCGAATTTCACACCACGATCTTCAACTGGGTCACGCCCTAGTTTTCCTTCACGGCCACATTTTCCAGAAGTTTGGCTAACCGCCAGACACACGGAGCTATCCAAACAAAGACGTCCTTCACTGACTAAATTATGAACAAACATATCCTTTTACTTTTTTCAGTCATTTGACTGCAGCCATGCTGGAGCACCGCATTTAGCAGAACAAATCGCCCCTAAGATTTATTCTTTGTAAGCCTAGTACTTATTGTATCAGTGTCTGTAGCCGAACAGCTAAGTTATGGGGATGTAAACACACCAACATCGGTGTCAAGGGATGATGGGGCGACACACACACGCAAACACACAAATAAACACACACACACACACACACACACACACACACACACACACACACACACACACACACACGATGGGCTTCTTTCAGTTTCCGTCACCAAATCCGCTCACAAGGTTTTAATCGTCCCAAGGCTATAGTAGAAGACAATTGCCCAAGGAGCCACGCAGTGGGACTGAACCCGGAACCATGTGGTTGGGAAGCGAGCTTCTTACCATACAGCCACTTCTGCGCCTATATTTGATAATATGTTTCTTTTATATCTTTTTGTAGAGAGACGAAATAAATTTTGAAGATACTGCAAGAAGGAGCACTTTTTTCAGAACGATTCGACCCAAAATAACACCATTTTGGCCGTTTTTATTTCATGATCCAACTGTCAGCTGGATTGGAGAAGATGATATCAGCCTGACTGAAAGTTTGGAGTTCGAACCTCAGAAGCAGAAATGGTCAAAGAAAAGGCGATTGATTCTTGCCGGCATTATTCTGCTTTTCCTGGCTCTTGTTGCAGGATTAATCACAACCATTATTCTTTTAACAAAATCCGATACAGGTAAGTAGGAGCAAAATGATTGAACATGTCTCCACAATAATGTGTATAAACAATTCGACATCTGTACTTGTACATGTATACATATATCTACGCATATACACACACACGCGTGTACACGCGCGCGTGTATACATACATACATACATACATACATACATACATATATACATACAAATACATGCACTTAAGTATACATACACATTCATATACACATACACCCTCCGATCCACCCATATATATATATATATATATATATATATATATATATATAATTTAGAGAAAAAAAACACAATTATTGAATGTCGGTCTCTTTTACTACTACTACTACTACTACTACTACTACTACTACTACTGAATTTCTTGTTTTCTGCATTATAGTTGATCCAGTGAAAAGGACGATGAAGGCGGACCTGTACTTCAACGAAACTTACAAGAAGGAATATGCAGATCCGGAAAACAAACTAACGATAGAAAAACGACGGGAAATTACTGAAAAGGTAGGTATTTTATTATTATTATTATTATTATTATTATTATTATTATTATTATTATTATTATTATTTCTTCTTTCAATTCTGTTTCCATTTCTTGCCGAGTGTCTTCCTGACACCTAGGGCAGAGAAACGCACTGGTGGGCCATTAAAATAAACGCACCAAATTGTTCATTTACAAAGTCATGTGATAGAGAAAAAGAAAAAAGACAGAGAGAAAAATAAAAAAATAAAAAAGTAAACAAAGAAAATAAAGGAGGAAAAGGGAAAGAAAGGGGCGATGCTCTTCTCAATACGTGTGACGTAGCAGTTAAGACAATCTTTTGCACTTCCTGTATGAATGGTAAACCAGGAATCATTCTTAAATAATTTTCAGTTCCTGTTTTGATCATTCCAAGTGCTCCTAGAATCTCTGGTATTGTAACCATCTTGAGATGCCACATCTTTTCAATTTCGATTAGCAAATCTTTATCATCATCATCATCATCATCATCATCATCATCATCATCATCATCATCATCATCATCATCATCATCATCATCAACAGCAGCAGCAGCAGCATTATGTCTAATTCTAGCCACTGCTTTGTTGCTTTTTTGACGTTTGAAGAAATTCCGGTTTTTCGCCGATATTTATATCTTTTGTTGGTGTACATTGGCTAAAGATATACACCTACATACAGATGTGTGTATGGGTGTATGTAGGTATGTGTATGTGTGCGTGCGTGTGTGCGTGCAAGTGGCTGAGCACTCCACAGACACGTGTACCCTTAACGTAGTTCTCGGGGATATTCAGCGTGACAAGGCTGGCCCTTTGAATTACAGGCACAACAGAAACAGGAAGTAAGAGTGAGAGAAAGTTGTAGTGAAAGAGTACAGCAGGGTTCGCCACCATCCCCTGCCGGAGCCTCGTGGAGCTTTAGGCGTTTTCGCTCAATAAACACTCACAACGCCCGGTCTGGGAATCGAAACCGCGATCCTATGACCACGTGTCCGTTGCCCTAACTACTAGGCCATTGCGCCTCCACACACACACACACACACACACACACACACACACACACATATATATATATATATTGCATGTATGCATACGAAAGGATTCCGTATAGTTTTCCTATACCCGTATACTAAAGAACCTGAATGCTAAATTCCACTCACAAGATATTGGTCAACCCAAGACACTTGAGCAAGGCTCAGCGTTGTTTGATGAATCTGGGTGCCACATGGTTGCGAAATGAATTTCTTAATTACACAGCTATGTTTGCTTAGATCTAGTATTATTTATAGGAATACTGAGTCGGCTGTTCTACTCCACTGATCTTTTTTTTTTATTTCGTTGATCTTAGAAGGATTAAAAGTCAAGTCAGCACCGGTAGAATTTGAATCCATAACATAAAGGACAAGCACAAGGCCTGAAATTTTGGGGTAGGGGGCCCAGTCGATTAGAATGACACCAGTACGCAACTGGTATTTAATTTATCGACCCTGAAAGGATGGAAAGCAAAGTCGACCTTGGCGGAATTTGAACTCAGAACGTAGTGGCAGACGAAATACCGCTAAGCATTTCGTCCGGCGTGCTAACGTTTCTTATTTCTTCATTGTCCATAAGGGGCTAAACATAGCGGGGACAAACAAGGACAGACAAAGGGATTAAGTCGATTACATCGACTCCAGTGCGTAACTGGTACTTAATTTATCGATCGCGAAAGGATGAAAGGCAAAGTCGACCTCGGCGGAATTTGAACTCAGAACGTAGTGGCAGACGAAATACCGGGAAGCATTTCGCCCGGCGTGCTACCGATTCTGCCAGCTCCTCGCCGACTTTATAGTTTTGACATATTTAGTGACTAAGAGGTGGAGAGCTATAAGTAGATACAATTAGGTGGTAACAAAGACCAAATAGATAAGACTGGGTTAACATGTCTAATAACAATGTGTTAAGAAGCTAGCTAGGAGTAATAAGGTGGTGACATGGTTTAATAGGTAACTCAATGTAAACAGATTTAATGGAACGAACAACAAACGTAATAGTAAAATGAGTAAAAATAATTTGGTGGAGAGAAAATGAAAGAGTCAATATTAGTGAAGGAATGTGTGGGAGATATATCTGAATATTTTCGGTTCTGTAATGACCTCCTCCTTATACCCATATATATATATATATATATATATATATATATATATATATATATATATATATATATATATATATATATATATATATATATATCTATATATATATATATACATATATATATATATATTACAATAACCTCGTAGTATGTTGTGGAATCAATACTAACTACTGAGGTAGTAGATATTTATCTCAGTCATTAGCTGGGCAGTGAGAATTAGCACGGCGTTCGGCGTCAGCTAGCTGAGGTTGACAGTCCCTGCATTGTTTTACATCGTTTTATTCTGTCCAGAATAATATTAATGTTTTCTTCGAAACATATATCAGAAGTATAAAGATTTGAATAACACCTGCGTTTGACTCCATTTCTTAATATATATATATATATATATATATATATATATATATATATATATATATATATATATATATATATATATATATTTCAGTATGTTGGAGAAGCAACTCAATGCTAATCCCTGTATATTTATGATGATAAATGGTTTTACCGATAAAGGTTTTTTCATACTGAACTACTTGGCAAAATTGTTAATTATTAATTCTATTATTAATTGACGATTCCCTGCCCTTATTCTTGTATATATATATATATATATATATATATATATATATATATATATATATATATATATGTATGTATGTATGTATATATATGTATGTATATATGTTATTTACGTTTATACATTCTAGATTGACAATGCAATAAAGAAACACTCCGTTCTAAATCTACTTTACACGGGTAGTTCGGTCACTGATCTTCGGTAAGTATATTTCATGATTATTAGTTGTTTTGTAAGACCTGAATTTTATGATCTCACCCCCACGCGCGCGCGCGTACACATACACACACGCCCTTGTGGAAAAATGTGTAATCATCATCATCATCATCACCATTATTATTATTATTATTATTATTATTATTATTATTATTATTATTATTATTATTATTATTATTATTATATTTACTGTTACGGTACCAAGTCCACCGCATCGTAACATCAATGCTGGTGGCGGTGGCGGCAGCAGCAGCAGCAGAAGCTGCAACAGTGACAACGGCTGCAGCAGTAGTTGCAGTGGTAGCTACAAATCCATGGGCCATGATTAAAAAAACGCAGATCCATGTGTAAACTAAATTTCGGTACTTGCACATATTCATGCCATACAGAAGATATTATTACTTCATCCATATTGCATATAACAACTGTATTTATTTATCTCAGGTCACTATTGTAATTAGACAAGTGGAATTAAGCTCCTTTCACTTCTGCCTCTGCAAATGGGGTACACGTCTAGGGTAGCTTGATGGTCTTTGGCAGGAGAGTGTTATCTCAGATCTTGCATGTCCATGCATATTCAACCAATCGCTTTTTTATGTGTCCATCCAGAGCTTCACTTTTCTGTGTTGCAATGGTGACGAAGAGCAAAACCGGTTTAAATTAACACCTGAAAAAACATGAGCAAAAACAAAAGTAACAATTAAAACAATTTTCATATCAAATATAATTTAATTTCGTTTTTATTTCCACAGTAATGGCAGTATTTTGGCGAAGACGAAGTTAGAATTTGAAAGTAAGATACAAGAGATCAGAGAAATCCCAAACGTAGCAACGGAAGACGTTGTAATACAAAGCCTGAAAAAGATTCCGACATTATTGGTGGAGAAGTCCTGTATAGTTTGGGAAGGTAAGTTGAAAGACATGTTGAAAAAGACAAGCCAAAACACAAATCACTGGGACAAATTCTTTGCGTTTCTAGTCGTGATGTGGGTTGAGTTGATACTTCTGATAAAAATTTGTCTAAACATTCTTTATCTACACCTCATAGATCTATAGGGTATTTTCGTAAAGTATCGAAAAGTTATGGTCCTTGAAACTTAAACGATTACAGTAATTGGTATTTACTTTAGATGAAGATAGCAGGATCCTTAGTATTATGCAGTGGCATCCAGTTCAGGGATTGATATAGTTTTCAATCTCAAAGTTAGGTGCTAGACACTCAAAGATCTTCTCTGTGTGTGTGGGTGTGATTATGTACGTATATGTATATATATATATATATATATATATATATATGTATATGTATGTGTGTGTGTGTGTGTGTGTGTGCGTGTGTGTGTGTGTGTGGGTGTATGTGTGTGTGTGTATTCTTTTATTCTTTTATATGTTTCAGCCTTGAGGCTGTGGCGATGCTGGGATCTTTCTTCTTCTGGGCATATTTCTTTGCAATAGCTGTGTGTCTTATTGAGTTTGCCCGTCAAAAGAATGAGTTTCAAGTTGATTTCTTGGAGTTCATAGACGATTTTGTCGAGTGTCCAGTTTTTTTCTGTTGCTTGTGTTCGGGTAAGCATTTTCATTCTTTGCATGGTGAATATATTTCGAGAAAAGAAGTGCTTTCCCCCACCACACACATATATATATGTATCTAGGTATATATATGTATGAGCAATATAATTCTCATCAAGTATTATCTCAGAAATATAAATAATTTTGATATTTTAAAAAGCACACTTCACAAAATAAAAATAAAAATTGCAAGTAAAGCAAACTTAATACGTTGATAGTTTTACCTGGTATTTCAATATGAAAGAATTAGTACAGTTATTATCCGTTGACACACGCTCTACAAGACGGAGAAATCAGTGAATAGTAACATTTTTCAAAAGATTACCTGAGGAAGGAGTCCTCATCCTGAAATATAGAAACACCAGGTAAAACGATCAGTCGAATATTTTTATAACTTGCATATTTTTTTGGCTTAAAAACATATAAAACTCTCTCTCTCTCTCTCTCTCTCTCTCTCTCTCTCTCACACACACACACACACACACGAGGTGCATTGAAGAGGTTTCGAAACCCTTTCTAACATTTATAAATTTTAAACAAGTACAAAAGTCAAATCTCTTGCAAAGTAGGACCCTCCAGGTTCGATACACATTTTGCAGCGCTCCAGCCAATTCTTGAAGACCCGATAGAAGTCCATCAACGTGAAAGTATCCAGTACACTTGTCACAGCCGTCCATGTTTGTATACCTTCAAAGCGGCTTTCCTGAGATCCTCCTTCAGCCTGGGGATCGCGGTAGACGTTGAGGGAAGTTTTGATGCTCATCTCTGTCAAATAGCTGGTTAGCAGTTTGGAATTAATGACTAGTACATTGTCTTAATGTAATTGCAACCTCAACGAGTGGAAGAGCCCGGACTTTGTACGATGAAATTATTTCCTGAACGTCTTGAAAAGCTCCACAAATTACTCTTTGTTGAACGTCTGGCCAGTGGGAAGAAAATGGATGCAGATGATGCCCTAACTGTCGAAAAAGAGGACAATCATCAGCTTCTCGGTTCACTTACATTGCCTGGTCTCATGAGCACGTCTGTCTGTCTGTCTTTCTGTCTGTCTGTCTATCTATCTATCTATCTATCTATCTATCTATCTATCTATCTATCTATCTATCTATCTATCTATCTATCTGTTTGTTCGTCTGTCTATATATATGAATGTATATTATCTATATTTAGCTATCGATCTATACACACAAGCAAAAACAAACACAAAAACTCGCACGCACACAAACATAAATAGGCACGAACACGCGAAAATACAAAGTACACACATACAAACGTAAAGACCTACACGCGCACAAACACATACATAAACAGAAACTAACACATAGAGACGTATATATGAAAATAAAACAAACTCGAAAGAGTCCAAGCCAGAAAGGTTCCCCACAAGGTATAGGTACGAACTAGGGTATATTACGATGATTTCATCGTATATATTCCTTAGTATATACACACACTTTACATAGAGCAACGCTACAAACAGGTAGAATTATCGCAGAGAATAGTAAAATAAATACAGAGGAACAACGCAAAACTAGAGACAAAAAATATAACAATAAAGTTTCTGAATATTTCCAGCAGAACCAATAACAACAGTAACAACTGAAGAACCAACAACAACAATAACAACGGAAGAACCAACAACAACAATAACAACCGAAGAACCAACAACAACAATAACAACCGAAGAACCAACAACAACAATAACAACGGAAGAACCAACAACAGCAATAACAACTGAAGAACCAACAACAACAATAACAACTGAAGAACCAACAACAACAATAACAACTGAAGAACCAACAACAACAATAACAACGGAAGAACCAACAACAACAATAACAACGGAAGAACCAACAACAACAATAACAACGGAAGAACCAACAACAACAATAACAACTGAAGAACCAACAACAACAATAACAACAGAAGAACCAACAACAACAATAACAACTGAAGAACAAACAACAACAATAACAACTGAAGAACCAACAACAACAATAACAACGGAAGAACCAACAACAACAATAACAACCGAAGAACCAACAACAACAATAACAACGGAAGAACCAACAACAACAATAACAACTGAAGAACCAACAACAACAATAACAACAGAAGAACCAACAACAACAATAACAACCGAAAAACCAACAACAACAATAACAACGGAAGAACCAACAACAACAATAACAACGGAAGAACCAACAACAACAATAACAACTGAAGAACAAACAACAACAATAACAACGGAAGAACCAACAACAACAATAACAACTGAAGAACCAACAACAACAATAACAACAGAAGAACCAACAACAACAATAACAACAGAAGAACCAACAACAACAATAACAACTGAAGAACCAACAACAACAATAACAACTGAAGAACCAACAACATCAATAACATCCGAAGAACAAACAACAACAATGACAACTGAAGAACCAACAACAGCAATAACAACGGAAGAACCAACAACAACAATAACAACGGAAGAACCAACAACAACAATAACAACTGAGGAACCAACAACAACAATAACAACGGAAGAACCAACAACAACAATAACAACGGAAGAACCAACAACAACAATAACAACGGAAGAACCAACAACAACAATAACAACCGAAGAACCAACAACAACAATAACAACTGAAGAACAAACAACAACAATAACAACTGAAGAACAAACAACAACAATAAGAACTGAAGAACCAACAACAACAATAACAACGGAAGAACCAACAACAACAATAACAACTGAAGAACCAACAACAACAATAACAACTGAAGAACCAATAACAACGGAAGAACCAACAACAACAATAACAACGGAAGAACCAACAACAACAATAACAACGGAAGAACCAACAACAACAATAACAACTGAAGAACAAACAACAACAATAACAACTGAAGAACCAACAACAACAATAACAACGGAAGAACCAACAACAACAAAAACAACTGAAGAACCAACAACAACAATAACAACCGAAGAACCAACAACAACAATAACAACTGAGGAACCAACAACAACAATAACAACGGAAGAACCAACAACAACAATAACAACGGAAGAACCAACAACAACAATAACAACGGAAGAACCAACAACAACAATAACAACCGAAGAACCAACAACAACAATAACAACTGAAGAACAAACAACAACAATAACAACTGAAGAACAAACAACAACAATAAGAACTGAAGAACCAACAACAACAATAACAACGGAAGAACCAACAACAACAATAACAACTGAAGAACCAACAACAACAATAACAACTGAAGAACCAATAACAACGGAAGAACCAACAACAACAATAACAACGGAAGAACCAACAACAACAATAACAACGGAAGAACCAACAACAACAATAACAACTGAAGAACCAACAACAACAATAACAACGGAAGAACCAACAACAACAATAACAACGGAAGAACCAACAACAACAAAAACAACTGAAGAACCAACAACAACAATAACAACCGAAGAACCAACAACAACAATAACAACGGAAGAACCAACAACAACAATAACAACTGAAGAACCAACAACAACAATAACAACTGAAGAACCAACAACAACAATAACAACCGAAGAACCAACAACAACAATAACAACGGAAGAACCAACAACAACAATAACAACGGAAGAACCAACAACAACAATAACAACGGAAGAACCAACACCAACAATAACAACTGAAGAACCAACAACAACAATAACAACAGAAGAACCAACAACAACAATAACAACTGAAGAACAAACAACAACAATAACAACTGAAGAACCAACAACAACAATAACAACCGAAGAACCAACAACAACAATAACAACGGAAGAACCAACAACAACAATAACAACGGAAGAACCAACAACAACAATAACAACGGAAGAACCAACAACAACAATAACAACGGAAGAACCAACAACAACAATAACAACTGAAGAACAAACAACAACAATAACAACGGAAGAACCAACAACAACAATAACAACTGAAGAACAAACAACAACAATAACAACAGAAGAACCAACAACAACAATAACAACCGAAAAACCAACAACAACAATAACAACGGAAGAACCAACAACAACAATAACAACGGAAGAACCAACAACAACGATAACAACTGAAGAACAAACAACAACAATAACAACGGAAGAACCAACAACAACAATAACAACTGAAGAACCAACAACAACAATAACAACAGAAGAACCAACAACAACAATAACAACTGAAGAACCAACAACAACAATAACAACTGAAGAACCAACAACAACAATAACATCCGAAGAACCAACAACAACAATGACAACTGAAGAACCAACAACAGCAAGAACAACGGAAGAACCAACAACAACAATAACAACAGAAGAACCAACAACAACAATAACATCCGAAGAACAAACAACAACAATAATAACGGAAGAACCAACAACAACAATAACAACTGAAGAACCAACGACAACAATAACAACAGAAGAACCAACAACAACAATAACATCCGAAGAACAAACAACAACAATAACAACTGAAGAACCAACAACAACAATAACAACAGAAGAACCAACAACAACAATAACATCCGAAGAACAAACAACAACAATAACAACGGAAGAACCAACAACAACAATAACAACGGAAGAACCAACAACAACAATAACAACAGAAGAACCAACAACAACAATAACATCCGAAGAACAAACAACAATAATAACAACGGAAGAACCAACAACAACAATAACAACGGAAGAACCAACAACAACAATATCAACCGAAGAACCAACAACAACAATAACAACTGAAGAACCAACAACAACAATAACAACAGAAGAACCAACAACAACAATAACAACTGAAGAACCAACAACAACAATAACAACTGAAGAACCAACAACAACAATAACAACTAAAGAACCAACAACAACAATAAGAACGGAAGAACCAACAACAATAATAACAACGGAAGAACCAACAACAACAATAACAACTGAAGAACCAACAACAACAATAACAACTGAAGAACCAACAACAACAATAACAACGGAAGAACCAACAACAACAATAACAACGGAAGAACCAACAACAACAATAACAACTGAAGAACCAACAACAATAATAACAACGGAAGAACCAACAACAACAATAACAACTGAAGACCCAACAACAACAATAACAACTGAAGAACCAACAACAACAATAACAACTGAAGAACCAACAACAACAATAACAACGGAAGAACCAACAACAATAATAACAACGGAAGAACCAACAACAACAATAACAACTGAAGAACCAACAACAACAATAACAACTGAAGAACCAACAACAACAATAACAACGGAAGAACCAACAACAACAATAACAACGGAAGAACCAACAACAACAATAACAACGGAAGAACAAACAACAACAATAACAACGGAAGAACCAACAACAACAATAACAACTGAAGAACCAACAACAACAATAACAACGGAAGAACCAACAACAACAATAACAACTGAAGAACCAACAACAACAATAACAACAGAAGAACCAACAACAACAATAACATCCGAAGAACAAACAACAACAATAACAACTGAAGAACCAACAACAACAATAACAACGGAAGAACCAACAACAACAATAACAACGGAAGAACCAACAACAACAATAACAACAGAAGAACCAACAACAACAATAACAACTGAAGAACCAACAACAACAATAACAACGGAAGAACCAACAACAACAATAACAACTGAAGAACCAACAACAACAATAACAACAGAAGAACCAACAACAACAATAACATCCGAAGAACAAACAACAACAATAACAACTGAAGAACCAACAACAACAATAACAACGGAAGAACCAACAACAGCAATAACAACGGAAGAACCAACAACAACAATAACAACGGAAGAACCAACAACAACAATAACAACTGAAGAAGAAACAACAACAATAACAACTGAAGAACCAACAACAACAATAACAACGGAAGAACCAACAACAACAATAACAACGGAAGAACCAACAACAACAATAACAACTGAAGAACCAACAACAACAATAACAACTGAAGAACAAACAACAACAATAACAACGGAAGAACCAACAACAACAATAACAACGGAAGAACCAACAACAACAATAACAACGGAAGAACCAACAACAACAATAACAACGGAAGAACAAACAACAACAATAACAACTGAAGAACCAACAACAACAATAACAACTGAAGAACCAACAACAACAATAACAACGGAAGAACCAACAACAACAATAACAACGGAAGAACCAACAACAACAATAACAACTGAAGAACCAACAACAACAATAACAACGGAAGAACCAACAACAACAATAACAACTGAAGAACCAACAACAACAATAACAACAGAAGAACCAACTACAACAATAACAACGGAAGAACCAACAACAACAATAACAACGGAAGAACCAACAACAACAATAACAACGGAAGAACCAACAACAACAATAACAACGGAAGAACCAACAACAACAATAACAACGGAAGAACCAACAACAACAATAACAACTGAAGAACCAACAACAACAATAACAACGGAAGAACCAACAACAACAATAACAACTGAAGAACCAACAACAACAATAACAACTGAAGAACCAACAACAACAATAACAACGGAAGAACCAACAACAACAATAACAACGGAAGAACCAACAACAACAATAACAACGGAAGAACAAACAACAACAATAACAACTGAAGACACAACAACAACAATAACAATTGAAGAACCAACAACAACAATAACAACGGAAGAACCAACAACAACAATAACAACGGTAGAACCAACAACAACAATAACAACGGAAGAACAAACAACAACAATGACAACTGAAGACCCAACAACAACAATAACAACAGAAGAACCAACAACAACAATAACAACTGAAGAACCAACAACAACAATAATAACGGAAGAACCAACAACAACAATAACAACTGAAGAACCAACAACAATAACAACTGAAGAACCAACAACAACAATAACAACGGAAGAACCAACAACAACAATAACAACGGAAGAACCAACAACAACAATAACAACGGAAGAACCAACACCAACAATAACAACGGAAGAACCAACAACAACAATAACAACGGAAGAACCAACAACAACAATAACAACGGAAGAACCAACAACAACAATAACAACGGGAGAACCAACAACAACAATAACAACCGAAGAACCAACAACAACAATAACAACTGAAGAACCATCAACAACAATAACAACGGAAGAACCAACAACAACAATAACAACTGAAGAACCAACAACAACAATAACAACGGAAGAACCAACAACAACAATAACAACGGAAGAACCAACAACAGCAATAACAACGGAAGAACCAACAACAACAATAACAACTGAAGAACCAACAACAACAATAACAACGGAAGAACCAACAACAACAATAAGAACGGAAGAACCAACAACAACAATAAGAACGGAAGAACCAACAACAACAATAACAACGGAAGAACCAACAACAACAATAACAACGGAAGAACAAACAATAACAATGACAACTGAAGACCCAACAACAACAATAACAACAGAAGAACCAACAACAATAACAACTGAAGAACCAACAACAACAATAACAACTGAAGAACCAACAACAACAATAACAACTGAAGAACCAACAACAATAACAACTGAAGAACCAACAACAACAATAACAACGGAAGAACCAACAACAACAATAACAACGGAAGAACCAACAACAACAATAACAACTGAAGAACCAACAACAACAATAACAACTGAAGAACCACCAACAACAATAACAACGGAAGAACCAACAACAACAATAACAACTGAAGAACCACCAACAACAATAACAACGGAAGAACCAACAACAACAATAACAACTGAAGAACCAACAACAACAATAACAACGGAAGAACCAACAACAACAATAACAACGGAAGAACCAACAACAACAATAACAACGGAAGAACCAACAACAACAATAACAACTGAAGAACCAACAACAACAATAACAACGGAAGAACCAACAACAACAATAACAACTGAAGAACCAACAACAACAATAACAACGGAAGAACCAACAACAACAAGAACAACGGAAGAACCAACAACAACAATAACAACGGAAGAACCAACAACAACAAGAACAACGGAAGAACCAACAACAACAATAACAACTGAAGAACCAACAACAACAATAACAACGGAAGAACCAACAACAACAATAACAACTGAAGAACCAACAACAACAATAACAACGGAAGAACCAACAACAACAATAACAACTGAAGAACCAACAACAACAATAACAACGGAAGAACCAACAACAACAATAACAACGGAAGAACCAACAACAACAATATCAACAGAAGAACCAACAACAACAATAACAACGGAAGAACCAACAACAACAATAACAACAGAAGAACCAACAACAACAATAACAACTGAAGAACCAACAACAACAATAACAACGGAAGAACCAACAACAACAATAACAACGGAAGAACCAACAACAACAATAACAACGGAAGAACCAACAACAACAATAACAACTGAAGAACCAACAACAACAATAACAACTGAAGAACCAACAACAACAATAACAACGGAAGAACCAACAACAACAATAACAACGGAAGTACCAACAACAACAATAACAACTGAAGAACCAACAACAACAATAACAACGGAAGAACCAACAACAACAATAACAACGGAAGAACCAACAACAACAATAACAACAATAACAACAGAAGAACCAACAACAACAATAACATCCGAAGAACCAACAACAACAATAACAACGGAAGAACCAACAGCAACAATAACAACGGAAGAACCAACAACAACAATAACAACTGAAGAACCAACAACAACAATAACAACTGAAGAACCAACAACAACAATAACAACGGAAGAACCAACAACAACAATAACAACGGAAGAACCAACAACAACAATAACAACGGGAGAACCAACAACAACAATAACAACAGAAGAACCAACAACAACAATAACATCCGAAGAACCAACAACAACAATAACAACGGAAGAACCAACAACAACAATAACAACGGAAGAACCAACAACAACAATAACAACTGAAGAACCAACAACAACAATAACAACGGAAGAACCAACAACAACAATAACAACGGAAGAACCAACAACAACAATAACAACAGAAGAACCAACAACAACAATAACAACTGAAGAACCAACAACAACAATAACAACGGAAGAACCAACAACAACAATAACAACAGAAGAACCAACAACAACAATAACAACGGAAGAACCAACAACAACAATAACAACAGAAGAACCAACAACAACAATAACAACTGAAGAACCAACAACAACAATAACAACGGAAGAACCAACAACAACAATAACAACGGAAGAACCAACAACAACAATAACAACGGAAGAACCAACAACGGAAGAACCAACAACAACAATAACAACGGAAGAACCAACAACAACAATAACAACGGAAGAACCAACAACAACAATAACAACTGAAGAACCAACAACAACAATAACAAAGGAAGAACCAACAACAACAATAACAACGGAAGAACCAACAACAACAATAACAACGGAAGAACCAACAACAACAATAACAACAGAAGAACCAACAACAACAATAACAACTGAAGAACCAACAACAACAATAACAACGGAAGAACCAACAACAACAATAACAACGGAAGAACCAACAACAACAATAACAACGGAAGAACCAACAACAACAATAACAACGGAAGAACCAACAACAACAATAACAACGGAAGAACCAACAACAACAATAACAACGGAAGAACCAACAACAACAATAACAACGGAAGAACCAACAACAACAATAACAACGGAAGAACCAGCAACAACAATAACAACGGAAGAACCAACAACAACAATAACAACGGAAGAACCAACAACAACAATAACAACGGAAGAACCAACAACAACAATAACAACGGAAGAACCAACAACAACAATAAAAACGGAAGAACCAACAACAACAATAACAACGGAAGAACCAACAACAGCAATAACAACGGAAGAACCAACAACAACAATAACAACGGAAGAACCAACAACAACAATAACATCTGAAGAACCAACAACAACAATAACAAAGGAAGAACCAACAACAACAATAACAACGGAAGAACCAACAACAACAATAACAACGGAAGAACCAACAACAACAATAACAACGGAAGAACCAACAACAACAATTACAACGGAAGAACCAACAACAACAATAACAACGGAAGAACCAACAACAACAATAACAACGGAAGAACCAACAACAACAATAACAACTGAAGAACCAACAACAACAATAACAAAGGAAGAACCAACAACAACAACTGAACTACCAACAGCAACAAGTGATCAAGCAACAACAACTGAACAACCAACAGCAACAAGTGATCAAGCAACAACAACAACTGATCAACCAACAGCAACAAGTGATCAGGCAACAACAACAACTGAACAACAAACAGCAACAAGTGATCAGGCAACAACAACAACTGAACAACCAACAGCAACAAGTGATCAAGCAACAACAACAACTGAACAACAAACAGCAACAAGTGATCAGGCAACAATAACAACTGAACAAGCAACAGCAAGAAGTGATCAAGCAACCACAACAACTGAACAACCAACAGCAACAAGTGATCAAGCAACAACAACAACTCAACAACAAACAGCAACAAGTGATCAGGCAACAACAACAACTGAACAACCAACAGCAACAAGTGATCAAGCAACAACAACAACTGAACAACAAACAGCAACAAGTGATCAGGCAACAATAACAACTGAACAACCAACAGCAACAAGTGATCAAGCAACAACAACAACTGAACAACCAATAGCAGCAAGTGATCAAGCAACAAAAACAACTGAACAACAAACAGCAACAAGTGATCTGGCAACAACAACAACTGAACAACAAACAGCAACAAGTGATCAGGCAACAACAACAACTGAACAACCAACAACAACAAGTGATCAAGCAACAACAACTGAACAACAAACAGCAACAAGTGATCAGGCAACAACAACAACTGAACAACCAACATCCACAAGTGATCAAGCAACAACAACAACTGAACAACCAACAGCAACAAGTGATCAGGCAACAACAACAACTGAACAACCAACATCCACAATTGATCAGGTAACAACGACAACTGAACAACCAACAGCAACAGGTGATCAAGCAACAACAGCAAGTGAACAACCATCAGCAACAAGTGATCAAGCAACAACAACAACTGAACAACAAACAGCAACAAGTGATCAAGCAACAATAACAACTGAACAACCAACATCCACAAGTGATCAGGCAACAACAACAACTGAACAACCAACAGCAACAAGTGATCAGGCAACAACAACAACTGAACAACCAACAGCAACAAGTGGTCAAGCAACAACAACAACTGAACAATCAGCAACAACAAGTGATCAAGTAACAACAACAACTGAACAACAAACAGCAACAAGTGATCAAGCAACAACAACAACTGAACATCCAACAGCAACAAGTGATCAAGCAACAGCAACAAGTGATCAAGCAACAACAACAACTGAACAACAAACAGCAACAAGTGATCAGGCAACAACAACAACTGAACAACCAACAGCAACAAGTGATCAGGCAACAACAACAACTGAACAACAAACAGCAACAAGTGATCAAGCAACAACAACAACTGAACAACAAACAGGAACAAGTGATCAGGCAACAACAACAACTGAACAACAAACAGCAACAAGTGATCAAGCAACAACAGCAACTGAACAACAAACAGCAACAAATAATCAGGCAACAACAACAACTGAACAACCAACAGCAACAAGTGATCAAGCAACAACAACAACTGAACAACAAACAGCAACAAGTGATCAGGCAACAACAACAACTGAACAACCACCAGCAACAAGTGATCAAGCAACAACAACAACTGAACAACCAACAGCAACAAGTGATCAAGCAACAACAACGGAACAACAAACAGCAACAAGTGATCAAGCAACAACAACAACTGAACAACAAACAGCAACAAGTGATCAGGCATCAACAACAACTGAACAACAAAGAGCAACAAGTGATCAGGCAACAACAACAACTGAACAACCAACAGCAACCAGTGATCAAGCAAACAGCAACAAGTGATCAGGCAACAACAACAACTGAACAACCAACAGCAACAAGTGATCAAGCAACAACAACAACTGAACAACCAACAGCAACAAGTGATCAAGCAACAACAACAACTGAACAACCAACAACAACAAGTGATCAAGCAACAATAACAACTGAACAACCAACAACAACAAGTGATCAAGCAACAACAACAACTGAACAACAAACAGCAACAAGTGATCAGGCAACAACAACAACTGAACAACCAACAGCAACCAGTGATCAAGCAACAACAACAACTGAACAACCAACAGCAACAAGTGATCAAGCAACAACAACAACTGAACAACCAACAGCAACAAGTGATCAAGCAACAACAACAACTGAACAACCAACAGCAACAAGTGATCAAGCAACAACAACAACTGAACAACCACCAGCAACAAGTGATCAAGCAACAACAACAACTGAACAACCAACAGCAACAAGTTTTCAAGTAACAACAACAACTGAACAACCAACAGCAACAAGTGATCAAGCAACAACAACAACTGAACAACCAGCAGCAACAAGTGATCAAGCAACAACAACAACTGAACAACCAACAGCAACAAGTTTTCAAGTAACAACAACTGAACAACCAACAGCAACAAGTGATCAAGCAACAACAATAACTGAACAACTAACAGCAACAGGTGATCAAGCAACAACAACAACTGAACAACCAACAGCAACAAGTGATCAAGCAACAACAACAACTGAACAACCAACAGCAACAGGTGATCAAGCAACAACAACAACTGAACAACCAACAGCAACAAGTGATCAAGCAACAACAACAACTGAACAACCAACAGCAACAAGTGATCAAGCAACAACAACAACTGAACAACCAACAACTTAACAATCAACAACAACAACATCTGAACAAATAACAACAAATGAACAATCAGCAAAAACAACCGATCAAGCAACAAAAATAACTGACCAAGCAACAACAACAACAACTGAACGTACAACAATAACATCTGAAATATAACTGAAGAATTGAATAACAACAACTTATTAACCAACAACAACTGAATGACCAACGAGAACAACAACTGATGAACCAGCGACAACAAGTGGACAATCAAGAAGCAAAACTGAGCAGTCGAGAACAAGTGAACAACGAACAGGAACAGCAAATGAACAACCAAGAACCACAACAACTGCAGCAACCGAGATCAACATATGAGCGACCGACAGAAACAACAACTGTTCCACAACAACGGAGCACCGAAACACCAGCGACAGCACGTATTTTAGATTTCCCAACAACTTTCACTCTTAATTCTATAAGCAACGCTCAGATGTTACATAAATTCTAAATGCGAAAATATTTTCTTTTGCCAAAAATCTCATTCGATACATAAACTGATGATTCACAGTCTATCACATGGTGACATCGATCGGTGTGTCTTGTTTGATCGAATCTCAAAGAATGTGAAACACGAACGATAGGGTCGAAGTAAAATCGCCTTCTCTGGAAAATACCGAATGGAATTTTCTACGCCTAACTATAACCGGAAATATTGAGATTCTGACGTGTATAATGGTGTTGAATAAAAACCATTTCGAAATATAATGGCTTGCAATTAGATACAGGTAGACACAGATCTATGCATACATAGACACCAATAACTACATATATACATCTAGGAATCTGCATGTAATCCAATTAAGAATCACACTGATTCCGCTTAATCAGTCCACTGCAATAATCGAAATACGCGCCATTGCATGCTGAAGTGGGCTGAACAGGTAACTACGTGGTTTTCTTCCTAAGTAATGCTCTGTCTGTGTGTTTGAGCATTTGCTTTTACTTTCGGCGTATGTTGCTGATCAACTGTTGATCTTTTGTTGATCTGCTCCATTCTGGATTCAGTCGGGGCTTTTAATGTCTTAGGAAAGATATTACATTTGTTGTAGTTGATCGCTTCTGAACTAAACGTTTATAGAGGCAGGAACTGGAGCTGAGCTTTCACTGGACGACGGCGGAGCGTAACGGTCCTGCGTAACGGTCACGTCTCTTTTTCTATACCGCATCATAATCATCTGTATTAAAAGACGTGAACTTAGAGGATTCTTGCCACTGTATAAATATATACATATACATATACACATACCAATCATCTCTTTCTTTTAAGTTAACAATTTTTTAAATAAAAAAAACAAATATTAAACCTGCCACCGAGGAACAAGATCCACCCGCACCGAATCCAAACTGATACCACTGAACTATAGCCCATCCTAACTTTACTGTTGTTTCCCCCCACTAACTAATCGCTTAACCGCACTGAGCTAACATCTACTCAGTCAGAACAACCTTCTGCTATCACGAAATGTTCCCTAATACAACCACTGAGCTACCATCTACGAGAATTTCTCTCTAGCTTCAACGTAGCCATCTTCATCCGTTACAACCATCAGTGAGTGATTATCAACAGACATTGAGAAATATCTCCAACTACAGAATCATCTGATACCAGTGAACCATACAGTGGCATTGAACCACCACTGACAACAATATCGAAAACAGGTAATTAATTTGTTATCTTTTAAAATGTCGGTCTTCTCTCATCTAAATTTTTCCCAGCTGAGTTTTTAAGGATTTCACAACCATGCTTTTCTTTTACAGAAACTGTTCAACTATCTACAATCAGAGGAAGTGAAATGGTAGACCCACATACGACCACTGGATGAAAAACTGTAGAATTGCCATAAACTGCAAGAACACTATCTGTAAAAACAGCTGCAACTGCTGGAACCGATGTACAACGACCGTTAGCGATTGATTCAGAAACCAGAAACTATACACTCATCACTGAGAACTGGAACATAAAGGGAGTTAAAGGGGGCCACAGGCAGTGTATAACATCATTAAGCATTGAGCCCCAAACCTTACAACTATTGTTGTAATATCGGAACAGCATTTTAACGTCAAAGGAATATGAGATATGTTTAAATGTTCATAAAGCACAACAGCTTATATGTATGAAGGTTTGTCAACATAGTTTTCATGCTACGTCAGACTTGGATGTCATTACATTAAACATATATACACATGTTTTTTTTAAAGACAGAAAGAACACAGAAGTTGTTTCAATTATATGAATAGTTGTGGGAATCTGTACCAGTGGCTGTATGAAACTGCATAGATGACCAACGCAGATGCTCTATCAAACTGTACCACTGTATTTATGGCTGTATAGAAAATGTATCAGTGACCGTAAAAGTCTGTATCAGCCTGTTGTCTCAAACTGGATGAAAAACGTTATCAAACCCCATCACTATATCAATGCTTGTATCAAGATGCTTCTATGAGCAGAAATGACTGTATCGCAGTGTATCTGCCACTGTAACACCGAAATGACTGTATCGCAGTGTATCTGCCACTGTAACACCGAAATGACTGTATCGCAGTGTATCTGCCACTATAACACCGAAATGACTGTATCGCAGTGTATCTGCCACTGTAACACCGAAATGACTGTATCGCAGTGTATCTGCCACTGTAACACCGAAATGACTGTATCGCAGTGTATCTGCCACTATAACACCGAAATGACTGTATCGCAGTGTATCTGCCACTGTAACACCGAAATGACTGTATCGCAGTGTATCTGCCACTGTAACACCGAAATGACCGTATCACATTGTATCTTCCACTGTAACACCGAAATGACTGTATCGCATTGTATCTTCCACTGTAACACACTGAATCACTGGCTTTATCACATCGTATTGCTGTATCAATGAGGCATCCCTTAGTTTCAAACTAACTGAATGTCTGAATGAACCTGACTGATTCTAAGGTCGTATCGTACAGCATCCATCACTGCATCAATGACAGCCTCAGCTTCTATCGATGTTTCTTACAAACTCTTATCAGTGACTCTATAAAATCTAGGTAGTAACTGCATCAAACTGCATCAAACTGTATCAAATGCATTATTAAACCGACTGAATGTCCATATCAAACAGTATCAAACAAGGTGTGTATGACTGTATTAATGGCTGTATCAACATATTCCAGTGTCCCTGACACATGACGACAGTAACGCCTGTATCAAGTGTATTCAATGCTGTATCAAACAGTAACGATGCCTCTATCAAATAGGATCAATGCCTGTATCGAACAATAAACAAAGCCTCTACGAACTTGTACCAAAATATCGATGGCATTAGGGAACTAATAAATGCAATCTATACAGCTGTTTATATAAATCCCAGTATTCCTGACTGATTCACGCTGTATCACGTGTTCTATCAGATTGATTTTAAGGGCTAGAGGAAATCAATTCAATCGTTGTATCAATCTGATGGAAAGACTTTATCAAACTATGTGAATGATTGCAACATCAGGTTGTTTCAAAATTCTATCACCGACAGTGTGAAACTGTATCAATGATTATTAATTACACGATCGAAATGGTTCAATGGCTGCCTATAGCTGTGCTAAACTGTTTTAAGCCCACATTAATTACTGTGGCAAACTGACTCCATGGATGTGTATTTATGTGTGTGTGTGTGTGTGTGTGTGTGTGTGTGTGTGCTTGCAGACGTTTCTTTACGTATGTATTTATATATCGAGTCCAGATTGCAAAGAACTACTCACTAACGTGATATATATATATATATATATATATATATATATATATATATATATGCGCATGTACAAATTATAAATGTATATAAAATTAAGCAATGTGTATACATATACATATACACATATACCACACACATATATATATATATATATACACATATATTTATACCCATCTATACATACATATCTATATAATAAATAACACAATTATTTAAAAACCTGTGATAAATTCGACATAAATTGTGAAAATGACTTTTTGTAATAAAATCTTGGTTTTTATTTTTAGCTCCTATATATCGTCATTTATTCATCTGTCGATCTGTTTTTGTATTTCTCTCCCTCGCCCTATCTATCTATCTATCTATCTATCTATCTATCTATCTATCTATCTATCTATCTATCTATCTATCTATCTATCTATCTATCTATCTCTCCTTCTCTCCCTTGCTCATCCCCCCTTTCTTTCTCCACATGCAAACACATTCCTACATATATACATACACAGCGATGTATTCTAACATACATGTATACTGTTAAGCCATCGGCACGATTATTGGTGCACTTAGCTACGTGACTAACCGTCTCACTACCAACTTTGAGAGGATAGGCTTCATAAAACCAGAAAGAACTTCTCTTACTAAAAGATTATAGCTCCAAGCTGTCAGAGCCACAGTCAAATTATGTAAACGGTTCAAGAAGTTTTGTTTGTAATATGATCGACGTATAAAGAGTGTTCAGGTTAAAGTTTGCATACAAGGAATAGAAAACCACATTATACTAACCTAAACTAAGGGCATTTTAAAAGAGCAACAGATATCAATTGGATTATGGCTAAGAGATAGCAGTTTACTCAAAGTTACCACACTCAGCCTCGAGACGGTTCCGGAACCTGGCGCATGCGTTCCTCACTGTGTCATCGGGAAGATCTTCGAACACCTCCTTGATTTTCGCAACCGACTCGGCCTTGGTGCTGCAAACACAGCAGTTGGTATCGTTTTTAAATGCCCCACGCATAGTAATCCATCGGATTACGATCTGGAAAATTAGGTGACATCAAAACGGACCTGATAAAGTCGTAGAAAATCTCCAAAAACCATTTCTGACTCTTTCTCAAGGTATGGTTAGATCCGAATTCTGCTGCCAAATGTGGCCTTCCAGCAGTAAGAATCCCCAGTCAGGGTTTCAATGCAGTCTCCAGTATCGTCACGTAACCATCTGAAGTAAGCCTTTGGCCCTTTTCAAAGATATGGAACAGCATGACGTCACCCTCACAGGAGACACACCCAAAGACCATCAGAGTTTGGGGCAACTTGGTTTCCATGATGTCCATGTCACGTCTTCTTCTTCTTCTTCTTCTTCTTCTTCTTCTTCTTCTTCTTCTTCTTCTTCTTCTTCTTCTTCTTCTTCTTCTTCTTCTAATGATGATGATGATGATGATGATGATGATGATGATAATAATATCGATTATACTTATAATGTATGTGTGAGGGCACCTATCCTAATGGTTAAGGTGTTGCAGTCGCGATCTAGTGATCGTGATTTCAATTCCTAGATCGGGTGGTGTGTTGCGCTCTTGAGTACAACACTTTGTTCTGCGCTTATTTCGACACCTGACGAGTGACACACCTTTGTGCACCTGTTCAGGTAACATCGATTTGATGGAGAGAGAGAGAGAGAGAGAGAGAGAGAGAGAGAGATAGAGAGAGAGAGAGATAGAGAGAGAGAGAGAGAGAGAGAGAGAGAGAGAGAGCATCAAAAACATTTGATCACTATAGACAAATCATTAGTGCAGGTCATTCGATAAAAAGCTGAACGTCGTCTTCGAGAGAAGACACCCATCATGATCATCATCATCATCATCATCATCATCATCATCATCATCATGTGATGACAATTTTCTTCTTATTTTACTGGGTATGACGGAAAGTGTCAACTGTCTACAGCCAGCAAACTAAGGTGACACTTCTTTACTGGTTTGTAGGTTTAAATCGTTTTAAGTGCTGCTGCTGCTTCTGCTTCTACTGCTGCTGCTGCTGCTACCACTACTACTACTACAATAGCAACAACAACAACAACAACAACTACTACTACTACTACTACTACTACTACTACTACTACTACTACTACTACTACTAAAAGCAAGGACAATAACAACAATAGTTGTAGCAGTTGTGGACACAATCGGTGTACCCATGCACGATTTTCATTATCGAATTGAAAACCTTTCAATACAGACGGATAATCGCGACAATAAGAATTAGCAAAACAACAGGAAAAGGCAAAAACAAAAGAAACAACAACAACAACAACGATAAATATTGTTTGTGATTCCAGTAGAATAGCAGACATTTTGCAAGAAGGGTTCATCCATTCGAGGAAGCCAAGTATTTCGCTGCTAATTCACCGAACCCTCGACATGATTTTACAAAGAAAGGTTTTTTTTTACTTAGTCATAGACCACAGTTTTGAGGGGTGTTCTTAGTCAAGAACATCGACCCCAGTATTTAACTGGTATTTGGGTTTATCGGACCGGAAGGTTGAGTGCACGAAGGCAGGCAGCGGAGTAAAAAGCTCACCACAACCCAAAATATTACCGCAGACGATTGCTTTCTATACGCTACACAACATGTGTGTGTGAGTGTTATCTATTACTGTTAGACACACACAGACACATCTTTCTCTCTGTCCCTACACACACACACGTTTATCTGTGAACGTGTGTGTACGTGTGTAGGTTTCCTACGACAGTAATCAATAATTTCTGTGGAGTAATATTTACTGGTAATTAAAGTGTATTATAACAGTCGGGGATTTCTATACAGGCTGTGAAGATGGCATACCGACAGGTAAATAAAACTAATTTATTTTATCCATCACGTTATCTGTATGTGCATATCTGGATGTATGCACACACACACACACACACACACACATAAGTGTATATGTATGGAAGTATATATGTATGTAGGCATGCATGTATGATTGTATGTATGTCATTGTCAATTTTTTTCAAGATTTCTTACCAATAGAGAAAGAACTGGTTTCTAACCTAGACTCAAGGCTCCTTCATTGGAACTTCAACATCAACAACAAGGTATTTTTGTTTGTATGTATGTATATGTGTAAATTTGTATTTTGCTTTGTGTATGTATTCTCATGTATATAGTTACATATCTAGACATGCTCATATATATTTAAATGATAAACTTCTGGTAAGTTTTACAGATCTTTACAGTTCCAATGATGGATTGGATCTGTTGTCTTCGAATTAGCATTCTCCTTTCTGGTTTTGAGAAGCCTAATTTCTCAAAATTGTTATTTAGGCAATGCGTTACATATCCCAGGGCCGCAATAATTACAGGTATGAATATGAACCTGCAATCTAGATTATGTATGTATGTATATATATATGATTGTATGTATGTATTTCTAATTATTTGAAGTTTAACTGTAAGGAAGGAACTGGTTTCTAACAAAGATACAAAGCTCTGTCGTTGGAATGTAAATAAAAAACGATATAACATGATAATCTTGAGTGAAGTCTTGCAGATTGTATTCGCGATATGCGTATCAGCTGGTTGATTTCTTTTCTTTTCTGAAACCTCACCTCTTCCATATTATCACTGAGGTATTTACTCACAAAACCAAGTGCACCAGTTATTATTGGTATAATTATGAAATTATAATCTGGGTATGGAAACTGAAGGCTTCGAAATTGTTACCTGTACCTATCCTCTGTCTTTTGGCTTTTCAAAGAGATATTTCATATCAGCAGTGCAGCTGGTCTCTTTGACGGTCCATCTATCCTCTTATCACCCACAAACAACGTTACACGGTCTGTTATTTGCACTTGACAGAAGTTTTCATTGGAATGTTCCACAAATAATCTTTGTGTTAATGTTTATATTCAGTGATAGTCGTGTTTTCCGATGGCATTGTATATTGCTTTAGCAAAAACATCCTGTCACAGTGGCAGGCTGATTACATGAGTGATGTCTTCCACAGAAATGTGACATAATCGACGTTTTCGGTTGCTTCTTGGGGCTCCAATGATTTTTATGTCTCTTGTTTATTAGGTATTTTGTAGCAATCTCCGATTCTTGTATTGCAATGTATGTATGTATGATTAAGTAGTACGTACATACGCTTGTATGCGTGTACATATATATATATATATATATATATATATATATATATATATATATATATATATATATATATATATATATGCGCAGTTAAAGAACAATAATTGATTGCCGGAGAGAAAACGATGACTGAAACTAGTCCAGCCGTACCCTCTTTCTGCGTCCAGATGAAACAGTCTTAATGACAATATCTATAATGACGTTGTATATGAAATTAATTCGCACACACAATGCCGGCTTAAATCTACAGATTTATTTAATGTATATCACAGCGTTAAAAACGAACTCTACAAATGCACAGTTTTATATCGGGTTCTGTTAGGCGACACCTTGAGCAAATGTCATCTATTATAGACACGAAAAGTAGAATAATGTCGTATTAGGCCCTGAAGCGTATTTCCCCAATCCATTTTCTCTCATTCATATTTTTGTATACACCCTATGGATAGTCACGGATTTCGAGATGCATATTCAGGGACAAGATCGGTCTCACAGTATATTATTTGTTAGCCGATGTCTGTAGACGAGCTTTCTCAAGCATACTTGAAGGTATATACCCAAACTGAACTGGCATAATACATAAATACATACCTACATACACACACGCATACATACATACATACATACATACATACATACATACATACATACATATATATATATATATATATATATATATATATATATATATATATATATATATATTCATATATGTTACACAGGGACACGCAAACATATATATTTATTAAAGTATGCAGTTTAATAGATCTATTTCAAACGAACCTACCAATCAGTTTCGTTCAGGATATTGAAAACCAAATGTCATTTAACAGGCTGTCAGCTAATATTCGGTTAGCTAATACCCAAGCAAAACCGGCTGACACACACACACACACACATACACACACACACACATATAAATAAATAACTTGCCACGTCAACACATTTTTGTAATTGTAGGTGGCTCATATATTGGTGGAGTTGTAGGCGGGTCTAATAAGCCTCCTTCACTCCGGGACGGATCACAACCAGTTTGTGGCAGAAAATGAGGAAAAAAGAAATGAAGTGCATCATGAGCGTTTTATTTATTAACAAAGGGCAGAAAATTGAAGCCACCTTCATGCCTATACGAACTGCATGCTTAGAGAAGCGGAACGCTTAGCAAAGACCAACTTATCCGCTCTCATTGGCTGTTTCAAACTATACTGTATCTTATATATATATACATTTTCCGAATTTGTAAAAATGTGTATAAAATAATATATCAGTTGAATAAAGTTACAACATGGCCTGGTTTTCACATTTCTTTTTTATTACTGTATTAAAAAAAAAAACAATCCTTTAGAATGTTGAAATGTGTCAAACATTAAAAAACTATATTTAGTAATGGTCATAAAGTTCAGTTAGCGCTTTTATACGTTCGTAGTAACCATCAGATTTCAAAATGTATTGACTAATAGTTGAGTTGAGTTCAGTCAATATCTTTTGAATTATTACGGACGTATGAAAGCGCTGAATTCAAGCAGGCAGCTAACAAAGCGACAATACCTTTTGACTTAAAAAATTTCTCCGTGTTTGAAAGTATGTGTTTGTGTTGGTGTGTTGTTTGAACTGTCGATGCATACACCTAAGTGTGTGCATCTATTCACGTGAGAATCTCACATGGGGAATTTCTGGAATGCCTTACAAATCTTCACTGTGCCTCTAATAGATTGGATTTGAAGAACCCGCGTCAGTTCTTTTTTGCTCTTTTTCCATGAAACGAGTATCTTTAGGTTTTTGTGCAAATTTGTGGGTACATAATCTAATATACCTATGATGATAGGTACAAATGAGAATTCCTAGTCAGAGTACAAAAGCTGTAAGTTCCGCATTAATTCGCCATAAATGTTCTCTTTTTCCCGGACTTTTGATTGTACATTCAGAACCGCTGGGCAGCTGACTTCTGCAACAGTGCATAATTGTTGTTCCCTATCCCACAGAACAATATCAAAATGTGTTATGTTTGCATCGAATTTATTTGGAACGTTCCACCAGTATTCCTTTTATAGGTGTGAATAACTGCTGGTTCTGACAGGTGCTTGATGAATAGGTCAGAGCAGTCCTTTCTGTGGATAACGCCTTGAGTAGTTTTTGCAGCTATATCGTATGTAAATCGACTCCAGGACTTGATCTTTGTAATCCTAGTACTTATACTATCGGGCTCTTTAGCCGACCCACGAAGTTATGGGGACGTGAACACACCAACATCGGTGTCAAGTGATGGTGGGGACAAACACAGACACACAAACACACACACATACACACATATACAATGGGCTTCTTTCAGTTTCAGTCTACCAAATCCACTCACAAGGCTTTAATTGGCCCGAGGCTATAGTAGAAGACCCTGTTGGGGGGGGGGGGGGGGGTCCCTCAAGTATCACTGGACACCTGTTCCCGGCCATTCTTAGAAAATCTTGGAACACCAGATTTTTAGCTGATTGGGTCCACAGGATCAAAAATACTTTTGACCCAACCCAATCAGCTGCCGGCAACATTTTGACATTAAGTAGCTTGGGTTCGCTGCCACCCAGACCTCGGCGGATAGTGTCCTCTATCCACTCGGGTTCCATCTCGGGTGGCAACCCGCAGACCCAAGCTCTCATCAACTTTTTCCCACAATAAGTGGGGAGAAACAAAATCTCCTTGTCCTCCAAGGGCTGGCTCGCGAACTTGCAAGCCACCTCAGGGGTGTCAAATAGCAGCCACACCGTTGCATACTTGACACCCCTAGAAATAAACTTTCAGAGTCGGCAGAGCATCTGCCAACTCTTTTTCTATCTCGATTTTGGGAAAGACAGCGATGGTGTCGAGTGACTTTCAATATGTCCTCAACACCACCGTCTTTTCCTCTAAGTCCTTTGACCACTGTTTGGGTGGGACAACCTCCCACTCCAGAACAGTGTTTTTTTTTTTTTCTGCCATATTCATGAAAAAGGAGTTCCATGAAAGTTCAAAGGAAGGAAGGAAACAGTTCAGAAACAGATTGAACATAACAGACACAAAATCTTCCGGCCACGTGTGTACTCCAGTCCTAACTTGGTTGCCACACCGCGACAGGAACAAATTCTCAAGTTTTTTGGAGGCGGGATACACCCCCAAAACAATCCACAAATCTTCCAGCAACTATCAACAGGTAGCAACAGGAACAGTTAAAAAAAATCCAATTTTACAAATTTTTGGAGGCGAGATACGCCCCCAAAATAATTTACTTTAAATGAAATTCAAATACCCAACTGCAGGTAGACAAACGCCCGGAATCCAGTGAGGATTTCTTCCTTGAAAAAAAAAATTAATAAAATAAAATAAGAAATAAACACCAAACAACAAACTCCTACTGAATCCCCAAAAAACAAACGCCCAACCTTGCAGTTGAGCTTCACTTAATTCGCCACGCTGCAAACCAGCGTCGCCACTTCTTTCAGTGACAACAAGACGTGCGTGGAAGCGAGCTTCTTACCACACAGCTACTCCTGCGCCTGTATTTGATAATATGTTTCTTTTATATCTTTTTGTAGAGAGACGAATTGCATTTTGAAGATACTGCAAGAAGGGACTCTTTGTTCAGAACGATTCGACCCAAAATGACACCATTTTGGCCGTTTTTATTTAATGATCCAACTGTCAGCTGGGTTCGACAAGATGATATCAGCCTGACTGAAAGTTTGGAGTTCGAACCTCAGAAGCAGAAATGGTCAAAGAAAAGGCGATTGATTCTTGCCGGCATTATTCTGCTTTTCCTGGCTCTTGTTGCAGGATTAATCGCAGCCATTATTCTTTTAACAAAATCCGATACAGGTAAGTAGGAGCAAAATGAGTGAACATGTCTCCACAGCAATGTGTATAAACAATTCGACACCTGTACTTGTACATGTATACATATATCTACGCGCGCACACACACACACACACACACACACACACACACACACACACACACACACACACACACACACACACACACACACACATATATATATATATATATATACCGAAGAAGAGTACCGGATCAGCTAAAGATGTCCCCCACCCAAGATATTTCAGTATTAACCAGAAGAGGTATTGATGTATACATACGTATATACGAGGTGTTATCATAAAGTTCCCGGATTAGTTATGTTTAATTAAAATTAACTTATTTACCGAAGTGTTAATTGCATCTCCTTCGAAATAGTCACCTTGCGCAGCACTACACCACTCCCAGCGTCCCTGCCACTTTTAGCATCCGGCCTGGAAGCCGTTTTCCGTAAGCGAATCGTGTGCCTTCTGCGATTCGCTCTTGATTTCGACAACGGTGTTAAAACGGCGATCTTTGAGTTGCATTTTCATCTTGGGGAAGAGATGGAAGCCTGCAGGTGCTAAATCGAGCGAATAAGACGGGTTGCTTATCATAGGTGTGGAAAGTGTAAACAGGAATGCTTTCAGAAAGCATTTAGGAGCACCTTGACAACCAGAATTTACTACCAGGAGAACAGAAAGGTTATAGGAAGAAGGCTAGAGGCATGCATGATCTATTATATAAAGAGAAAGCATTTCTAAATGAAGTGAAAGGTAGAAAGATAGATTATGAGAAAGCCTATGACATGAACCCACAATCATGGATAAGTGAATGTTTGAGTATAACCAGTATAGCAGACAACATAAGAGAATTAATTAGATTTAGCATGAAGAAATGGAAAGTAGATCTCTACTCAGGTGACACAGTCTTAAGGAAAGTTAATATTAAAAGAGGAATTTTATAAGAATTATAATAGTGTTGCTAGGTTCCGCACACATTTTACGCCGTGTACTCTACATGAGATGAGGACCTGCTGTGACCCTAGGGTGAAAGGTTGACCCCGGTTCAGCAGAAGACAACGGACCATATTTATTTTAAATAATAATAACAATAATGATAATAATAATAATAATAATAATAATAATAATAATAATAATAATAATAATAATAATAAGAAGAAGAAGAAGAAGAAGAAGAAGAAGAAGAAGAAGAAAAGGAAGAAAAAAGAAGAATGTTTTGTAATTTTGTTAGAAGGTCAGTAGTGTTTGAAGGTGGGTGGGGTTTAGTCGATATCGTCGACTTCATTACTTGACTGGTAATTTATCGACTTCGAGAGGACGAAAAACAATGTTGACTTCTGACTTCAGCTGTTGAACTCAGAGCGCAAAAAGCCGGAAACTACTAATACTACTACTACTATTACTACTACTACTACTACTACTACTACTACTACTACTACTACTACTACTACTACTACTACTGAATTTCTTGTTTTCTGCATTATAGTTGATCCAGTGAAAAGGACGATAAAGGCGGACCTGTACTTCAACGAAATTTACAAGAAGGAATATGCAGATCCGGAAAACAAACTAACGATAGAAAAACGACGGGAAATTACTGAAACGGTAGGTATTTTATTATTATTATTATTATTATTATTATTATTATTATTATTATTATTATTATTATTATTATTATTATGAAAGGAGGCAACAACTCACCAATGGTTTCAAGTAGTGCCGTCTCCTGTGACTCAAAAGGACAATACTCTCCTTAGAATGCGAGCTGTACCCAATAATGCCATCTTCTGGATCACTTCGAACCTGACAGCAGCTCCAATATTCTTAATATATTTTTCAAAGCCCTTGGAAACTACTCCTAATGCTCCAATTACCACCGCTATCACCATTACTTTCCTCATGTCCCATAAATTTCTCAATGCTTTTTAGTTCAACTGGTGATAACCATTCATTCTTTCAGATGGCTCCAGCTTGGTCACACAGATTTTGTTGACTTAATTCAATAGGGCCTCTGTCGCTCCATGCCCTGTGCATTCTTTTCCTATATCCCCTAGCGGGTACTTCCTTATTTTTGGGGGGATTACCCAGAAAGTAAAACTCCATTACAACCACATTCATTTCTATCGCCCGCCTTCTTTTAGCAGTTGCTTGATGATGACTGGGCCCACGCTGCTCACCCGTGGGGCACCCGTGGGGCACCCGCCGGGTGAGAGACCATCACAAGTTGTTCCAGCCTCATTTACGCCGTTCTTATTTCTATTTTTATTTGACATTTCAGCACACATGATGAGGGTTAGTGAGATTTAGGTTGCACAACCACCCGTATTTTTCCCCCGTGACACCATCATTGACAGGGTCTCCACCCTAGGATATAGGTTTCCTGTAATCCTGGTTTAATTTTTGGAGTTTCCGTCTCCTAGAAGGGGTGATCAAGCGTCATGATTGCTTCCGCCTCCTAGGTATATGCTATTTTGGCGGCCGTTGCCTCGTAAGAGTTCATTAGCCTTTATTATAATTATTATCATTATTATTATTAGAATTATTATCTAAAACAATTTGGTAGGCTTGTTACAGAAGCCTACGGAACTTTAAGTCGTACGGGGCCGAATCAAATTGTTTTAATCAACACTATATGTAGACCCTATTAAATGTGTTGCAAGCCTTCTCTTTTCGCTTGTCCACTCACTCGTACATACATAATACATGGACGCATAAATACATAAATATATATAATATAATATAATATAATATATATATATTTATATATATGTATATGTATATGTATATGTATATATATATATATATATATATATATATATATATATATATATATATATATATATATATATATATATATATATATACATATATATATATATGTATATGTATATATATATATATATATATATATATATATATATATATATATATATATATACATATATATATGTATGTATGTATATATGTTTTTTACGTTTTTTCATTCTAGATTGACAACGCAATGAAGAATAACTCCGTTCTAAATCTACTTTACACGGGGAGTTCGGTCACTGAACTTCGGTAGGTATCTTTCCTGATTATTAGTTGTTTTGTAAGGCTTTAAATTTATGATCGTACACATTTACACACACACACACACACACACACACACACACACACACACTTTGTGGCAAAATTTGAAATCATCATTATTATTATTATTATTATTATTATTATTATTATTGACTGAGAGAGCAGGGTTAGGGTTAGGCCATCAAAGTGACATTCATTCATTATCATTCATTCGGTCCCTATTGTACCTTGTAGCACTTGAGGCTGCAGGAAGGATCATTCGCCCGTCTAGAACTGAAAGCGTCCTTGGCAGCTTGTTCCGTTGTTAACCCTCTCTGCTTTTAAGATCTTTTGTTATTGTTTTCCGCCACGTTTCCTTTGGTCGGCTACGTCTTCTTTTACCTTGTGGGACCCATTGCGAAGCGATCCTGACAAACTCAGCTCAGCCATTTCCACCTCCTTGCTTCAATAGTTTCTCTTATTCGTTTCACATTAGCCTTTGTGTGTAGTTGGCTATTTCAGATCATATTTGGCCAGTAGACCATCAAAATTTTTTCCTAAACATTTATTTTGAAACACCTCCAATTTCTTTTCAATACTTTTGGTTGTTTTCCAGCATTTGGATTCATAGAGGAGGGTGCTAAGTATGTTGCTCTTGTAATATCGTATTATGGTACTCTTCCTGAGTATTGATGATTTCCATATTGAGTTTAACATATCGAATGATTGCTTGGCTTTGCTGATTCTTGTATTTATTTCACGAATGCAGTTTCCATCCATTGTTAATTTGCTGCCTAGATAGTTAAATTCGCCAACATTTGCGATCGGTTTACCGTTCAAAGTTACATGGTCAGCATCTGTTATATTTTTACAGAACGTACGTTTTCTTCTCGTTGATTTTGAGACCTAGCGTGTTGGCTATTTGACTAAGACTTCTGATTGATCGTGTAAATCTTGAGGCGTGAATGAGAACAAACAAATGTCGTCTGTATAATCCAAATCTTCTAGTTGAGTTGTGTTCCATTCTATACCTCCTTTATATTCTTCTGTCGTTCTTTGAACAACCAATTCACTGCCAAGGAAAATATGATCCGTGATAACACGCATCCTTGGGTGACTACGGTTTTGATTTCGAACGAATCTGTCAATTTGGTGTTGTGTATAACGTGATATTCGAAGTTTAAATACAATAAATGAATAATGTTGACTAATTTGTGGGAACCCAGTGTCTGAGAATCTTCCAAAGTTATCCGTAAATTAAAAAATGGAAAAATCACCAAGATTAGATGGAGTTTCAGTTGAAATGCTTAAAGCAGGGATCAAAATATTACCAATTATTATTCCCAAAAATTTTGCAAAATATCCGAACCAATGAGAAAATACCGACCAGCTGGAAAAAAAGGACTCATTGAGAAATTACCAAGAAAAGACTGTAATTATTGGAGAGGAATCACTCTATAATCAATCACCAGTAAAATATTCAGCCATATCATGTTACAGCGCATCACAGCAGCAGGAGACCAATTACATCGCCAAGAGCAAGTTGGATTCAGGAAAGGAAAATCATGTATCGACTATATTTTTGTAATACGCTAAGTACTCGAACAATCCCATGAATGAAACTCATCTTTGTGCATGCTGTTTATTGACTTTGGAAAAGCTTTCCATAGCCATCAAAGTGACACTAGGGTACAAATATACGAAGCCCAACATATGAGGTCTGATCAATGAGTACTTGAACTATTGCCATAGTAACGAAGCTAAAGCATGCAGAATAAAGCCCCTTGGCACACATTGACCTTGCATACTGCTGTGTGTGTGTACAAAGTTTTTATGTTCTAGTTCACTTCCACTGTTTACAGCAGTGCTTGAAAGGAAGGTGTGTAGCATGTGATCGTCGCACTGGCCATGACAGAGGAAGTTGAAACTACCAAAGATACATTAAAAATAAATGTAAAAGTAGAATATATGGGAGTCCGCTTTTGGTTGTCCAGTTTAAATCAAGAGGAAATACATCTGCATGCATAAAAGTATCTGAGTTTACTTACACTGGAATTAATGAAACGTCCTAGAAATTGACAAATCAACCATAATCTGGGACATATTACTCCATACAAAAAGATCAAGATTAATCAATTAGACATTGTTAACAAGTGCCTCCTTATCGTATCGCCATTATGATTATATATTTCTAAAGGAAGTTGAGAAAGTATCCAGATATTTAGATCTGGAAATAGGGAATAACCAAAATTTTGGGACAGAAAATAAAAAAAAACAATAAAACAAATCCCTGGGGCATGATTAAAAAAAAACGCAGATCCATGTGTAAACTAAATTTCGGTACTTGCACATATTCATGCCATACAGAAGATATTATTACTTCATCCATATTGCATATAACAACTGTATTTATTTATCTCAGGTCACTATTGTAATTAGACAAGTGGAATTAAGCTCCTTTCACTTCTGCCTCTACAAATGGGGTACACGTCTAGGGTAGCTTGATGGTCTTTGGCAGGAGAGTGTTATCTCAGATCTTGTATGTCCATGCATATTCAACCAATCGCTTTTTTATGTGTCCATCCAGAGCTTCACTTTTCTGTGTTGCAATGGTGACGAAGAGCAAAACCGGTTTAAATTAACACCTGAAAAAACATGAGCAAAAACAAAAGTAACAATTAAAACTATTTCCATATCAAATATAATTTAATTTCGTTTTTATTTCCACAGTAATGGCAGTATTTTGGCGAAGACGAAGTTAGAATTTGAAAGTAAGATACAAGGGATCAGAGAAATCCCAAACGTAGCAACGGAAGACGTTGTAATACAAAGCCTGAAAAAGATTCCGACATTATTGGTGGAGAAATCCTGTATAGTTTGGGAAGGTAAGTTGAAAGACATGTTGAAAAAGACAAGCCAAAACACAAACCATATCAAACTAAATATTATGAATTTATTTTTGATCTAAAGATGAATTACAAAGCAATAAGAATAAAAAGCATATTTACTCCTTTACTTTTTATTCTTATTGCTTATTTTTTAATACTTTTTAATACATTTTTCTGTATTTTACCGTTAGCCCTATTTTTTTCTTGTGCATGTGCGTATATAGACGTGTGTATGAACCATTTTTGTGCGAGTGTATTTGTGCAAGTGGGAAGAAAATGGATGTAGATGATGCCCTAACTGTCAAAAAAGAGGATAATCACAGCTTCTCGGTTCACTTGCATTGCCTGGCCTCATGAACAAGTGAAAGAGCGAAAAACAGATTTTCGGTTCATACAAGTTGATCAGTAAGCATTCTGACGTCATGACATAAGCTTCAGTAGCGTTTTTGCATGGTGAACTTAGAAATTACATTTATGTTCCGACTGCAAATCTGCCTGTCTGTCTGTCCGTTTGCTTGTCTGTCTGTCTGTCTGTCTATCTATTTATCTATCTATTTGTTTCTCTGTCTGTCTATGTATATGAATGTATACTATCTATATTTAGCTATAAATCTCCACATACAAGCAAACACACACACACAAAGACGCACACACGCACATAAAAAAGCACGTACACAAGCACACATACACACACACACACACACACACACACACACACACATATATATATATATACGTATATATGAAAATAAAACAAACTCGAAACAGTCCCGGCTAGAAAGTTCTCCCACAGGGTATAGGTACGCAAGAGGATATAAAGCAACGATACAAAAGGTTGAATTATCGCAGAGAATAGTAAAATAAATAGAGAGGAACAACGCAAAACTAGAGACAAAAATATAACAATTAACTTTCTGAATATTTCCCTCTTCCAGGAACAGACAATTCAACGATATGTACAAAGACAAGAACAACAACTAAACAACCAACGAAACCAAATGCACCAGCTACAACAACTGTGCAAGACGTACAAACAACAGAACAAATAACAACGACAAACGCACAAACAACAAAAAAAGCAACTGAAAAACCAACAACAACAATAACAACGGAAGAACCAACAACAACAGTAACAACGGAAGAACCAACAACAACAGTAACAACTGAAGAACCAACAACAACAATAACAACGGAAGAACCAACAACAACAATAACAACGGAAGAACCAACAACAACAATAACAACGGAAGAACCAGCAACAACAATAACAACGGAAGAACCAACAACAACAATAACAACGGAAGAACCAACAACAACAATAACAACGGAAGAACCAACAACAACAATAACAACTGAAGAACCAACAACAACAATAACAACGGAAGAACCAACAACAACAATAACAACGGAAGAACCAACAACAACAATAACAACTGAAGAACCAACAACAACAAAAACAACGGAAGAACCAACAACAACAATAACAACGGAAGAACCAACAACAACAATAACAACGGAAGAACCAACAACAAAAATAACAACGGAAGAACCAACACCAACAATAACAACGGAAGAACCAACAACAACAATAACAACTGAAGAACCAACAACAACAATAACAACGGAAGAACCAACAACAACAATAACAACGGAAGAACCAACAACAACAATAACAACTGAAGAACCAACAACAACAATAACAACGGAAGAACCAACAACAACAATAAAAACGGAAGAACCAACAACAACAATAACAACGGAAGAACCAACAACAACAATAACAACGGAAGAACCAACAACAACAATAACAACTGAAGAACCAACAACAACAATAACAACGGAAGAACCAACAACAACAATAACAACGGAAGAACCAACAACAACAATAACAACGGAAGAACCAACAACAACAATAACAACGGAAAAACCAACAACAACAATAACAACGGAAGAACCAACAACAACAATAACAACGGAAGAACCAACAACAACAATAACAACGGAAGAACCAACAACAACAATAACAACGGAAGAACCAACAACAGTAACAACTGAAGAACCAACAACAACAATAACAACGGAAGAACCAACAACAACAATAACAACGGAAGAACCAACAACAACAATAACAACGGAAGAACCAACAACAACAATAACAACGGAAGAACCAACAACAACAATAACAACGGAAGAACCAACAACAACAATAACAACGGAAGAACCAACAACAACAATAACAACGGAAGAACCAACAACAACAATAACAACTGAAGAACCAACAACAACAATAACAACGGAAGAACCAACAACAACAATAACAACGGAAGAACCAACAACAACAATAACAACGGAAGAACCAACAACAATAACAACGGAAAAACCAACAACAACAATAACAACGGAAGAACCAACAACAACAATAACAACGGAAGAACCAACAACAACAATAACAACGGAAGAACCAACAACAATAACAACGGAAAAACCAACAACAACAATAACAACGGAAGAACCAACAACAACAATAACAACGGAAGAACCAACAACAACAATAACAACTGAAGAACCAACAACAACAATAACAACGGAAGAACCAACAACAACAATAACAACGGAAGAACCAACAACAACAATAACAACTGAGGAACCAACAACAACAATAACAACGGAAGAACCAACAACAACAATAACAACTGAAGAACCAACAACAACAATAACAACGGAAGAACCAACAACAACAATAACAACGGAAGAACCAACAACAACAATAACAACGGAAGAACCAACAACAACAATAACAACTGAAGAACCAACAACAACAATAACAACGGAAGAACCAACAACAACAATAACAACGGAAGAACCAACAACAACAATAACAACGGAAGAACCAACAACAATAACAACGGAAAAACCAACAACAACAATAACAACGGAAGAACCAACAACAACAATAACAACGGAAGAACCAACAACAACAATAACAACTGAAGAACCAACAACAACAATAACAACGGAAGAACCAACAACAACAATAACAACGGAAGAACCAACAACAACAATAACAACTGAGGAACCAACAACAACAATAACAACGGAAGAACCAACAACAACAATAACAACTGAAGAACCAACAACAACAATAACAACGGAAGAACCAACAACAACAATAACAGCGGAAGAACCAACAACAACAATAACAACGGAAGAACCAACAACAACAACAATAACAACGGAAGAACCAACAACAGCAATAACAACGGAAGAACCAACAACAACAATAACAACGGAAGAACCAACAACAACAATAACAACGGAAGAACCAACAACAACAATAACAACGGAAGAACCAACAACAACAATAACAACGGAAGAACCAACAACAACAATAACAACGGAAGAACCAACAACAACAATAACAACGGAAGAACCAACAACAACAATAACAACTGAAGAACCAACAACAACAATAACAACGGAAGAACCAACAACAACAATAACAACGGAAGAACCAACAACAACAATAACAACTGAAGAACCAACAACAACAATAACAACGGAAGAACCAACAACAACAATAACAACGGAAGAACCAACAACAACAATAACAACGGAAGAACCAACAACAACAATAACAACAGAAGAACCAACAACAACAATAACAACGGAAGAACCAACAACAACAATAACAACGGAAGAACCAACAGCAACAATAACAACGGAAGAACCAACAACAACAATAACAACGGAAGAACCAACAACAACAGTAACAACTGAAGAACCAACAACAACAATAACAACGGAAGAACCAACAACAACAATAACAACGGAAGAACCAACAACAACAATAACAACGGAAGAACCAGCAACAACAATAACAACGGAAGAACCAACAACAACAATAACAACGGAAGAACCAACAACAACAGTAACAACGGAAGAACCAACAACAACAGTAACAACTGAAGAACCAACAACAACAATAACAACGGAAGAACCAACAACAACAATAACAACGGAAGAACCAACAACAACAATAACAACGGAAGAACCAACAACAACAATAACAACGGAAGAACCAACAACAACAGTAACAACTGAAGAACCAACAACAACAATAACAACGGAAGAACCAACAACAACAATAACAACGGAAGAACCAACAACAACAATAACAACGGAAGAACCAGCAACAACAATAACAACGGAAGAACCAACAACAACAATAACAACGGAAGAACCAACAACAACAATAACAACGGAAGAACCAACAACAACAATAACAACTGAAGAACCAACAACAACAATAACAACGGAAGAACCAACAACAACAATAACAACGGAAGAACCAACAACAACAATAACAACTGAAGAACCAACAACAACAATAACAACGGAAGAACCAACAACAACAATAACAACGGAAGAACCAACAACAACAATAACAACGGAAGAACCAACAACAACAATAACAACGGAAGAACCAACAACAACAATAACAACGGAAGAACCAACAACAACAATAACAACTGAAGAACCAACAACAACAATAACAACGGAAGAACCAACAACAACAATAACAACTGAAGAACCAACAACAACAATAACAACGGAAGAACCAACAACAACAATAACAACGGAAGAACCAACAACAACAATAACAACGGAAGAACCAACAACAACAATAACAACGGAAGAACCAACAACAACAATAACAACGGAAGAACCAACAACAACAATAACAACGGAAGAACCAACAACAATAACAACGGAAAAACCAACAACAACAATAACAACGGAAGAACCAACAACAACAATAACAACGGAAGAACCAACAACAACAATAACAACTGAAGAACCAACAACAATAATAACAACGGAAGAACCAACAACAACAATAACAACGGAAGAACCAACAACAACAATAACAACTGAGGAACCAACAACAACAATAACAACGGAAGAACCAACAACAACAATAACAACTGAAGAACCAACAACAACAATAACAACGGAAGAACCAACAACAACAATAACAGCGGAAGAACCAACAACAACAATAACAACGGAAGAACCAACAACAACAACAATAACAACGGAAGAACCAACAACAACAATAACAACGGAAGAACCAACAACAACAATAACAACGGAAGAACCAGCAACAACAATAACAACGGAAGAACCAACAACAACAATAACAACGGAAGAACCAACAACAACAATAACAACGGAAGAACCAACAACAACAACAATAACAACTGAAGAACCAACAACAACAATAACAACGGAAGAACCAACAACAACAATAACAACGGAAGAACCAACAACAACAATAACAACGGAAGAACCAACAACAACAATAACAACGGAAGAACCAACAACAACAATAACAACGGAAGAACCAACAACAACAATAACAACTGAAGAACCAACAACAACAATAACAACGGAAGAACCAACAACAACAATAACAACGGAAGAACCAACAACAACAATAACAACGGAAGAACCAACAACAACAACAATAACAACTGAAGAACCAACAACAACAATAACAACGGAAGAACCAACAACAACAATAACAACGGAAGAACCAACAACAACAATAACAACGGAAGAACCAACAACAACAATAACAACGGAAGAACCAACAACAACAATAACAACGGAAGAACCAACAACAACAATAACAACTGAAGAACCAACAACAACAATAACAACGGAAGAACCAACAACAACAATAACAACGGAAGAACCAACAACAACAATAACAACTGAAGAACCAACAACAACAATAACAACGGAAGAACCAACAACAACAATAACAACGGAAGAACCAACAACAACAATAACAACGGAAGAACCAACAACAACAATAACAACGGAAGAACCAACAACAACAATAACAACGGAAGAACCAACAACAACAATAACAACGGAAGAACCAACAATAACAATAACAACGGAAGAACCAACAACAACAATAACAACGGAAGAACCAACAACAACAATAACAACGGAAGAACCAACAACAACAATAACAACGGAAGAACCAACAACAACAATAACAACTGAAGAACCAACAACAACAATAACAACGGAAGAACCAACAACAACAATAACAACGGAAGAACCAACAACAACAATAACAACGGAAGAACCAACAACAATAACAACGGAAAAACCAACAACAACAATAACAACGGAAGAACCAACAACAACAATAACAACGGAAGAACCAACAACAACAATAACAACTGAAGAACCAACAACAACAATAACAACGGAAGAACCAACAACAACAATAACAACGGAAGAACCAACAACAACAATAACAACTGAGGAACCAACAACAACAATAACAACGGAAGAACCAACAACAACAATAACAACTGAAGAACCAACAACAACAATAACAACGGAAGAACCAACAACAACAATAACAGCGGAAGAACCAACAACAAAAATAACAACGGAAGAACCAACAACAACAACAATAACAACGGAAGAACCAACAACAACAATAACAACGGAAGAACCAACAACAACAATAACAACGGAAGAACCAACAACAACAATAACAACGGAAGAACCAACAACAACAATAACAACGGAAGAACCAACAACAACAATAACAACGGAAGAACCAACAACAACAATAACAACGGAAGAACCAACAACAACAATAACAACGGAAGAACCAACAACAACAATAACAACTGAAGAACCAACAACAACAATAACAACGGAAGAACCAACAACAACAAAAACAACGGAAGAACCAACAACAACAATAACAAAGGAAGAACCAACAACAACAATAACAACGGAAGAACCAACAACAACAATAACAACGGAAGAACCAACAACAACAATAACAACGGAAGAACCAACAACAACAATAACAACTGAAGAACCAACAACAACAATAACAACGGAAGAACCAACAACAACAATAACAACGGAAGAACCAACAACAACAATAACAACGGAAGAACCAACAACAATAACAACGGAAGAACCAACAACAACAATAACAACGGAAGAACCAACAACAACAATAACAATTGAAGAACCAACAACAACAATAACAACGGAAGAACCAACAACAACAATAACAATTGAAGAACCAACAACAACAATAACAACGGAAGAACCAACAACAACAATAACAACGGAAGAACCAACAACAACAATAACAACGGAAGAACCAACAACAACAATAACAACGGAAGAACCAACAACAACAATAACAACGGAAGAACCAACAACAACAATAACAACGGAAGAACCAACAACAACAATAACAACGGAAGAACCAACAACAACAATAACAACGGAAGAACCAACAACAACAATAACAACTGAAGAACCAACAACAACAATAACGGAAGAACCAACAACAACAATAACAACGGAAGAACCAACAACAACAATAACAACGGAAGAACCAACAACAACAATAACAACGGAAGAACCAACAACAACAATAACAACGGAAGAACCAACAACAACAATAACAACGGAAGAACCAACAACAACAATAACAACGGAAGAACCAACAACAACAATAACAACGGAAGAACCAACAACAACAATAACAACTGAAGAACCAACAACAACAATAACAACGGAAGAACCAACAACAACAATAACAACGGAAGAACCAACAACAACAATAACAACGGAAGAACCAACAACAATAACAACGGAAGAACCAACAACAACAATAACAACGGAAGAACCAACAACAACAATAACAACGGAAGAACCAACAACAACAATAACAACTGAGGAACCAACAACAACAATAACAACGGAAGAACCAACAACAACAATAACAACTGAAGAAACAACAACAACAATAACAACGGAAGAACCAACAACAACAATAACAGCGGAAGAACCAACAACAACAATAACAACGGAAGAACCAACAACAACAACAATAACAACGGAAGAACCAACAACAACAATAACAACGGAAGAACCAACAACAACAATAACAACGGAAGAACCAACAACAACAATAACAACGGAAGAACCAACAACAACAATAACAACGGAAGAACCAACAACAACAATAACAACGGAAGAACCAACAACAACAATAACAACGGAAGAACCAACAACAACAATAACAACTGAAGAACCAACAACAACAATAACAACGGAAGAACCAACAACAACAATAACAACGGAAGAACCAACAACAACAATAACAACGGAAGAACCAACAACAACAATAACAACGGAAGAACCAACAACAACAATAACAACGGAAGAACCAACAACAACAATAACAACTGAAGAACCAACAACAACAATAACAACGGAAGAACCAACAACAACAATAACAACGGAAGAACCAACAACAACAATAACAACGGAAGAACCAACAACAATAACAATGGAAGAACCAACAACAACAATAACAACGGAAGAACCAACAACAACAATAACAATTGAAGAACCAACAACAACAATAACAACGGAAGAACCAACAACAACAATAACAATTGAAGAACCAACAACAACAATAACAACGGAAGAACCAACAACAAAAATAACAACGGAAGAACCAACAACAACAATAACAACGGAAGAACCAACAACAACAACAACAACTGAACAACAAACAGCAACAAGTGATCAAGCAACAACAACAACTGAACAACCAACAGCAACACGTGATCAAGCAACAACAACAACTGAACAACCAACAGCAACAAGTGATCAAGCAACAGCAACAAGTGATCAAGCAACAACAACAACTGAACGACCAACAGCAACAAGTGATCAAGCAACAACAACAACTGATCAACCAACAGCAACAAGTGATCAAGCAACAACAACAACTGAACAACCAACAGCAACAAGTGATCAGGCAACAACAACAACTGAACAACCAACAGCAACAAGTGATCAAGCAACAACAACAACGGATCAACCAACAGCAACAAGTGATCAAGCAACAACAACAACTGAACAACCAACAACAACAAGTGATCAGGCAACAACAACAACTGAACAACCAACAGCAACAAGTGATCAAGCAACAACAACAACTGAACAACCAACAACAACAAGTGATCAGGCAACAACACCAACTGAACAACCAACAGCAACAAGTGATCAAGCAACAACAACAACTGAACAACCAACAACAACAAGTGATCAGGCAACAACAACAACTGAACAACCAACGGCAACAAGTGATCAAGCAACAACAACAACTGAACAACCAACAACAACAAGTGATCAGGCAACAACAACAACTGAACAACCAACAGCAACAAGTGATCAAGCAACAACAACAACTGATCAACCAACAGCAACAAGTGATCAAGCAACAGCAACAAGTGATCAAGCAACAACAACAACTGAACAACCAACAACAACAAGTGATCAAGCAACAACAACAACTGAACAACCAACAGCAACAAGTGATCAAGCAACAACAACAACTGAACAACCAACAGCAACAAGTGATCAAGCAACAGCAACAAGTGATCAAGCAACAACAACAACTGAACAACCAACAGCAACAAGTGATCAAGCAACAACAACAACTGATCAACCAACAACAACAAGTGATCAGGCAACAACAACAACTGAACAACCAACATACACAAGTGATCAAGCAACAACAACAACTGAACAACCAACAGCAACAAGTGATCAGGCAACAACAACAACTGAACAACCAACAGCAACAAGTGATCAAGCAACAACAACAACTGAACAACCAACAACAACAAGTGATCAAGCAACAACAACAACTGAACAACAAACAGCAACAAGTGATCAGGCAACAACAACAAGTGAACAACCAACAGCAACAAGTGATCAAGCAACAACAACAACTGAACAACAAACAGCAACAAGTGATCAAGCAACAGCAACAACTGAACAACCAACATCCACAAGTGATCAAGCAACAACAACAACTGAACAACCAACAGCAACAAGTGATCAGGCAACAACAACAACTGAACAACAAACAGCAACAAGTGATCAGGCAACAACAACAACTGAACAACCAACAGCAACAAGTGATCAAGCAACAACAACAACTGAACAACAAACAACAACAGCAACAACTGAACAACAAACAGCAACAAGTGATCAAGCAATAACAACAACTGAACAACCAACAGCAACAAGTAATCAAGCAACAACAACAATTCAACAACAAACAGCAACAACAACAACTGAACAACAAACAGCAACAAGTGATCAAGCAACAACAACAACTGAACAACCAACATCCACAAGTGATCAAGAAACAACAACAGCTGAACAACCAACATCCACAAGTGATCAGGCAACAACAACAACTGAACAACCAACAGCAACAAGTGATCAAGCAACAACAACAACTGAACAACCAACAACAACAAGTATTCAAGCAACAACAACAACTGAACAACCAACAGCAACAAGTGATCAGGCAACAACAACAACTGAACAACCAACATCCACAAGTGATCAAGCAACAACAACAACTGAACAACCAACAGCTACAATTGATCAGACAACAACAACAACTGAAAAACCAACATCCACAAGTGATCAGGCAACAACAACAACTGAACAACCAACAGCAGCAAGTGATCAAGCAACAACAACAACTGAACAACCAACAGCAACAAGTGATCTGGCAACAACAACAACTGAACAACCAACATCCACAAGTGATCAGGCAACAACAACAACTGAACAACCAACAGCAACAAGTGATCAAGCAACAACAACAACTGAACAACCAACAACAACAAGTTATCAAGCAACAACAACTGAACAACAAACAGCAACAAGTGATCAGGCAACAACAACAACTGAACAACAAACAGCAACAAGTTATCAAGCAACAACAACAACTGAACAACCAACAACAACAAGTTATCAAGCAACAACAACAACTGAACAACAAACAGCAACAAGTGATCAGGCAACAACAACAACTGAACAACAAACAGCAACAAGTTATCAAGCAACAACAACAACTGAACAACAAACAACAACAGCAACAACTGAACAACAAACAGCAACAAGTGATCAAGCAATAACAACAACTGAACAACCAACAGCAACAAGTGATCAGGCAACAACAACAACTGAACAACCAACATCCACAAGTGTTCAAGAAACAACAACAACTGAACAACCAACAGCAACAATTGATCAAGCAACAACAACAACTGATCAACCAACATCCACAAGTGATCAAGCAACAACAACAACTGAACAACCAACAGCAACAAGTGATCAGGCAACAACAACAACTGAACAACCAACATCCACAAGTGATCAGGCAACAACAACAACTGAACAACCAACAGCAACAAGTGGTCAAGCAACAACAACAACTGAACAATCAACAACAACAAGTGATCAAGTAACAACAACAACTGAACAACAAACAGCAACAAGTGATCAAGCAACAACAACAACTGAACAACCAACAGCAACAAGTGATCAAGAAACAGCAACAAGTGATCAAGCAACAACAACAACTGAACAACCAACAGCAACAAGTGATCAGGCAACAACAACAACTGAACAACCAACAGCAACAAGTGATCAGGCAACAACAACAACTGAACAACAAACAGCAACAAGTGATCAAGCAACAACAACAACTGAACAACAAACAGGAACAAGTGATCAGGCAACAACAACAACTGCACAACAAACAGCAACAAGTGATCAAGCAACAACAGCAACTGAACAACAAACAGCAACAAATAATCAGGCAACAACAACAACTGAACAACCAACAGCAACAAGTGATCAAGCAACAACAACAACTGAACAACAAACAGCAACAAGTGATCAGGCAACAACAACAACTGAACTACCACCCGCAACAAGTGATCAAGCAACAACAACTGAACAACAAACAGCAACAAGTGATCAGGCAACAACAACAACTGAACAACCAACAGCAACAAGTGATCAGGCAACAACAACAACTGAACTACCACCAGCAACAAGTGATCAAGCAACAACAACTGAACAACCAACAGCAACAAGTGATCAGGCAACAACAACAACTGAACAACCAACAGCAACAAGTGATCAGGCAACAACAACAACAACTGAACAACAAACAGCAACAAGTGATCAAGCAACAACAACAACTGAACAACAAACAGGAACAAGTGATCCGGCAACAACAACAACTGAACAACAAACAGCAACAAGTGATCAAGCAACAACAGCAACTGAACAACAAACAGCAACAAATAATCAGGCAACAACAACAATTGAACAACCAACAGCAACAAGTGATCAAGCAACAACAACAACTGAACAACCAACAGCAACAAGTGATCAGGCAACATCAACAACTGAACAACCAACAGCAACAAGTGATCAAGCAACAACAACTGAACAACAAACAGCAACAAGTGATCAGGCAACAACAACAACTGAACAACCAACATCCACAAGTGATCAAGCAACAACAACAACTGAACAACCAACAGCAACAAGTGATCAGGGAACAACAACAACTGAACAACCAACAGCAACAAGTGGTCAAGCAACAACAACAACTGAACAACAAACAGCAACAAGTGATCAAGCAACAGCAACAAGTGATCAAGCAACAACAACAACTGAACAACCAACAGCAACAAGTGATCAGGCAACAACAACAACTGAACAACCAACAGCAACAAGTGATCAGGCAACAACAACAACTGAACAACAAACAGCAACAAGTGATCAAGCAACAACAACAACTGAACAACAAACAGGAACGAGTGATCAGGCAACAACAACAACTGAACAACAAACAGCAACAAGTGATCAAGCAACAACAACAACTGAACAACCAACAGCAACAAATGATCAGGCAACAACAACAACTGAACAACCAACAACAAGAAGTTATCAAGCAACAACAACAACTGATCAACAAACAGCAACAAGTGATCAGGCAACAACAACAACTGAACAACCACCAGCAACAAGTGATCAAGCAACAACAACTGAACAACCAACAGCAACAAGTGATCAAACAACAACAACTGGACAACAAACAGCAACAAATGATCAGGCAACAACAACAACTGAACAACCAACAGCAACAAGTGATCAAGCAACAACAACAACTGAACAACAAACAGCAACAAGTGATCAGGCAACAACAACAACTGAACAACCAACAGCAACAAGTGATCAAGCAACAACAACAACTGAACAACAAACAGCAACAAGTGATCAAGCAACAACAACAACTGAACAACAAACAGCAACAAGTGATCAGGCAACAACAACAACTGAACAACAAACAGCAATAAGTGATCAAGCAACAACAACTGAACAACAAACAGCAACAAGTGATCAAGCAACAACAACAACTGAACAACAAACAGCAACAAGTGATCAAGCAACAACAACTGAACAACAAACAGCAACAAGTGATCAGGCAACAACAACAACTGAACAACAAACAGCAACAAGTGATCAAGCAACAACAACTGAACAACAAACAGCAACAAGTGATCAGACAACAACAACAACTGAACAACCAACATCCACAAGTGATCAGGCAACAACAACAACTGAACAACCAACAACAACAAGTGATCAAGCAACAACAACAACTGAACAACCAACAGCCACAAGTGATCAAGCAACAACAACAACTGAACAACCAACAGCAACAAGTGATCAAGCAACAACAACAACTGAACCACCAACAGCAACAAGTGATCAAGCAACAACAACAACTGATCAACCAACAGCAACAGGTGATCAAGCAACAACAGCAAGTGAACAACCATCAGCAACAAGTGATCAAGCAACAACAACAACTGAACAACAAACAGCAACAAGTGATCAAGCAACAACAACAACTGAACAACAAACAGGAACAAGTGATCAGGCAACAACAACAACTGAACAACAAACAGCAACAAGTGATCAAGCAACAACAGCAACTGAACAACAAACAGCAACAAATAATCAGGCAACAACAACAACTGAACAACCAACAGCAACAAGTGATCAAGCAACAACAACAACTGAACAACAAACAGCAACAAGTGATCAGGCAACAACAACAACTGAACAACCACCAGCAACAAGTGATCAAGCAACAACAACAACTGAACAACCAACAGCAACAAGTGATCAAGCAACAACAACTGAACAACAAACAGCAACAAGTGCTCAAGCAACAACAACAACTGAACAACAAACAGCAACAAGTGATCAGGCAACAACAACAACTGAACAACAAACAGCAACAAGTGATCAGGCAACAACCTCAACTGAACAACAAACAGCAACAAGTGATCAAGCAACAACAACTGAACAACAAACAGCAACAAGTGATCAGGCAACAACAACAACTGAACAACAAACAGCAACAAGTGATCAGACAACAACAACAACTGAACAACCAACATCCACAAGTGATCAAGCAACAACAACAACGGAACAACCAACAGCAACAAGTGATCAGGCAACAACAACAACTGAACAACAAACAGCAACAAATAATCAGGCAACAACAACAACTGAACAACCAACAGCAACAAGTGATCAAGCAACAACAACAACTGAACAACAAACAGCAACAAGTGATCAGGCAACAACAACAACTGAAGAACCACCAGCAACAAGTGATCAAGCAACAACAACAACTGAACAACCAACATCCACAAGTGATCAGGCAACAACAACAACTGAACAACCAACAGCAACAAGTGGTCAAGCAACAACAACAACTGAACTATCAACAACAACAAGTGATCAAGTAACAACAACAACTGAACAACAAACAGCAACAAGTGATCAAGCAACAACAACAACTGAACAACCAACAGCAACAAGTGATCAAGAAACAGCAACAAGTGATCAAGCAACAACAACAACTGAACAACCAACAGCAACAAGTGATCAGGCAACAACAACAACTGAACAACCAACAGCAACAAGTGATCAGGCAACAACAACAACTGAACAACAAACAGCAACAAGTGATCAAGCAACAACAACAACTGAACAACAAACAGGAACAAGTGATCAGGCAACAACAACAACTGAACAACAAACAGCAACAAGTGATCAAGCAACAACAGCAACTGAACAACAAACAGCAACAAATAATCAGGCAACAACAACAACTGAACAACCAACAGCAACAAGTGATCAAGCAACAACAACAACTGAACAACAAACAGCAACAAGTGATCAGGCAACAACAACAACTGAACTACCACCCGCAACAAGTGATCAAGCAACAACAACTGAACAACAAACAGCAACAAGTGATCAGGCAACAACAACAACTGAACAACCAACAGCAACAAGTGATCAGGCAACAACAACAACTGAACTACCACCAGCAACAAGTGATCAAGCAACAACAACTGAACAACCAACAGCAACAAGTGATCAGGCAACAACAACAACTGAACAACCAACAGCAACAAGTGATCAGGCAACAACAACAACAACTGAACAACAAACAGCAACAAGTGATCAAGCAACAACAACAACTGAACAACAAACAGGAACAAGTGATCCGGCAACAACAACAACTGAACAACAAACAGCAACAAGTGATCAAGCAACAACAGCAACTGAACAACAAACAGCAACAAATAATCAGGCAACAACAACAACTGAACAACCAACAGCAACAAGTGATCAAGCAACAACAACAACTGAACAACCAACAGCAACAAGTGATCAGGCAACATCAACAACTGAACAACCAACAGCAACAAGTGATCAAGCAACAACAACTGAACAACAAACAGCAACAAGTGATCAGGCAACAACAACAACTGAACAACCAACATCCACAAGTGATCAAGCAACAACAACAACTGAACAACCAACAGCAACAAGTGATCAGGGAACAACAACAACTGAACAACCAACAGCAACAAGTGGTCAAGCAACAACAACAACTGAACAACAAACAGCAACAAGTGATCAAGCAACAGCAACAAGTGATCAAGCAACAACAACAACTGAACAACCAACAGCAACAAGTGATCAGGCAACAACAACAACTGAACAACCAACAGCAACAAGTGATCAGGCAACAACAACAACTGAACAACAAACAGCAACAAGTGATCAAGCAACAACAACAACTGAACAACAAACAGGAACGAGTGATCAGGCAACAACAACAACTGAACAACAAACAGCAACAAGTGATCAAGCAACAACAACAACTGAACAACCAACAGCAACAAGTGATCAGGCAACAACAACAACTGAACAACCAACAACAAGAAGTTATCAAGCAACAACAACAACTGATCAACAAACAGCAACAAGTGATCAGGCAACAACAACAACTGAACAACCACCAGCAACAAGTGATCAAGCAACAACAACTGAACAACCAACAGCAACAAGTGATCAAACAACAACAACTGGACAACAAACAGCAACAAATGATCAGGCAACAACAACAACTGAACAACCAACAGCAACAAGTGATCAAGCAACAACAACAACTGAACAACAAACAGCAACAAGTGATCAGGCAACAACAACAACTGAACAACCAACAGCAACAAGTGATCAAGCAACAACAACAACTGAACAACAAACAGCAACAAGTGATCAAGCAACAACAACAACTGAACAACAAACAGCAACAAGTGATCAGGCAACAACAACAACTGAACAACAAACAGCAATAAGTGATCAAGCAACAACAACTGAACAACAAACAGCAACAAGTGATCAAGCAACAACAACAACTGAACAACAAACAGCAACAAGTGATCAAGCAACAACAACTGAACAACAAACAGCAACAAGTGATCAGGCAACAACAACAACTGAACAACAAACAGCAACAAGTGATCAAGCAACAACAACTGAACAACAAACAGCAACAAGTGATCAGACAACAACAACAACTGAACAACCAACATCCACAAGTGATCAGGCAACAACAACAACTGAACAACCAACAACAACAAGTGATCAAGCAACAACAACAACTGAACAACCAACAGCCACAAGTGATCAAGCAACAACAACAACTGAACAACCAACAGCAACAAGTGATCAAGCAACAACAACAACTGAACCACCAACAGCAACAAGTGATCAAGCAACAACAACAACTGATCAACCAACAGCAACAGGTGATCAAGCAACAACAGCAAGTGAACAACCATCAGCAACAAGTGATCAAGCAACAACAACAACTGAACAACAAACAGCAACAAGTGATCAAGCAACAACAACAACTGAACAACAAACAGGAACAAGTGATCAGGCAACAACAACAACTGAACAACAAACAGCAACAAGTGATCAAGCAACAACAGCAACTGAACAACAAACAGCAACAAATAATCAGGCAACAACAACAACTGAACAACCAACAGCAACAAGTGATCAAGCAACAACAACAACTGAACAACAAACAGCAACAAGTGATCAGGCAACAACAACAACTGAACAACCACCAGCAACAAGTGATCAAGCAACAACAACAACTGAACAACCAACAGCAACAAGTGATCAAGCAACAACAACTGAACAACAAACAGCAACAAGTGCTCAAGCAACAACAACAACTGAACAACAAACAGCAACAAGTGATCAGGCAACAACAACAACTGAACAACAAACAGCAACAAGTGATCAGGCAACAACCTCAACTGAACAACAAACAGCAACAAGTGATCAAGCAACAACAACTGAACAACAAACAGCAACAAGTGATCAGGCAACAACAACAACTGAACAACAAACAGCAACAAGTGATCAGACAACAACAACAACTGAACAACCAACATCCACAAGTGATCAAGCAACAACAACAACGGAACAACCAACAGCAACAAGTGATCAGGCAACAACAACAACTGAACAACAAACAGCAACAAATAATCAGGCAACAACAACAACTGAACAACCAACAGCAACAAGTGATCAAGCAACAACAACAACTGAACAACAAACAGCAACAAGTGATCAGGCAACAACAACAACTGAAGAACCACCAGCAACAAGTGATCAAGCAACAACAACAACTGAACAACCAACATCCACAAGTGATCAGGCAACAACAACAACTGAACAACCAACAGCAACAAGTGGTCAAGCAACAACAACAACTGAACTATCAACAACAACAAGTGATCAAGTAACAACAACAACTGAACAACAAACAGCAACAAGTGATCAAGCAACAACAACAACTGAACAACCAACAGCAACAAGTGATCAAGAAACAGCAACAAGTGATCAAGCAACAACAACAACTGAACAACCAACAGCAACAAGTGATCAGGCAACAACAACAACTGAACAACCAACAGCAACAAGTGATCAGGCAACAACAACAACTGAACAACAAACAGCAACAAGTGATCAAGCAACAACAACAACTGAACAACAAACAGGAACAAGTGATCAGGCAACAACAACAACTGAACAACAAACAGCAACAAGTGATCAAGCAACAACAGCAACTGAACAACAAACAGCAACAAATAATCAGGCAACAACAACAACTGAACAACCAACAGCAACAAGTGATCAAGCAACAACAACAACTGAACAACAAACAGCAACAAGTGATCAGGCAACAACAACAACTGAACTACCACCCGCAACAAGTGATCAAGCAACAACAACTGAACAACAAACAGCAACAAGTGATCAGGCAACAACAACAACTGAACAACCAACAGCAACAAGTGATCAGGCAACAACAACAACTGAACAACCAACAACAAGAAGTTATCAAGCAACAACAACAACTGATCAACAAACAGCAACAAGTGATCAGGCAACAACAACAACTGAACAACCACCAGCAACAAGTGATCAAGCAACAACAACTGAACAACCAACAGCAACAAGTGATCAAACAACAACAACTGGACAACAAACAGCAACAAATGATCAGGCAACAACAACAACTGAACAACCAACAGCAACAAGTGATCAAGCAACAACAACAACTGAACAACAAACAGCAACAAGTGATCAGGCAACAACAACAACTGAACAACCAACAGCAACAAGTGATCAAGCAACAACAACAACTGAACAACAAACAGCAACAAGTGATCAAGCAACAACAACAACTGAACAACAAACAGCAACAAGTGATCAGGCAACAACAACAACTGAACAACAAACAGCAATAAGTGATCAAGCAACAACAACTGAACAACAAACAGCAACAAGTGATCAAGCAACAACAACAACTGAACAACAAACAGCAACAAGTGATCAAGCAACAACAACTGAACAACAAACAGCAACAAGTGATCAGGCAACAACAACAACTGAACAACAAACAGCAACAAGTGATCAAGCAACAACAACTGAACAACAAACAGCAACAAGTGATCAGACAACAACAACAACTGAACAACCAACATCCACAAGTGATCAGGCAACAACAACAACTGAACAACCAACAACAACAAGTGATCAAGCAACAACAACAACTGAACAACCAACAGCCACAAGTGATCAAGCAACAACAACAACTGAACAACCAACAGCAACAAGTGATCAAGCAACAACAACAACTGAACCACCAACAGCAACAAGTGATCAAGCAACAACAACAACTGATCAACCAACAGCAACAGGTGATCAAGCAACAACAGCAAGTGAACAACCATCAGCAACAAGTGATCAAGCAACAACAACAACTGAACAACAAACAGCAACAAGTGATCAAGCAACAACAACAACTGAACAACAAACAGGAACAAGTGATCAGGCAACAACAACAACTGAACAACAAACAGCAACAAGTGATCAAGCAACAACAGCAACTGAACAACAAACAGCAACAAATAATCAGGCAACAACAACAACTGAACAACCAACAGCAACAAGTGATCAAGCAACAACAACAACTGAACAACAAACAGCAACAAGTGATCAGGCAACAACAACAACTGAACAACCACCAGCAACAAGTGATCAAGCAACAACAACAACTGAACAACCAACAGCAACAAGTGATCAAGCAACAACAACTGAACAACAAACAGCAACAAGTGCTCAAGCAACAACAACAACTGAACAACAAACAGCAACAAGTGATCAGGCAACAACAACAACTGAACAACAAACAGCAACAAGTGATCAGGCAACAACCTCAACTGAACAACAAACAGCAACAAGTGATCAAGCAACAACAACTGAACAACAAACAGCAACAAGTGATCAGGCAACAACAACAACTGAACAACAAACAGCAACAAGTGATCAGACAACAACAACAACTGAACAACCAACATCCACAAGTGATCAAGCAACAACAACAACGGAACAACCAACAGCAACAAGTGATCAGGCAACAACAACAACTGAACAACAAACAGCAACAAATAATCAGGCAACAACAACAACTGAACAACCAACAGCAACAAGTGATCAAGCAACAACAACAACTGAACAACAAACAGCAACAAGTGATCAGGCAACAACAACAACTGAAGAACCACCAGCAACAAGTGATCAAGCAACAACAACAACTGAACAACCAACATCCACAAGTGATCAGGCAACAACAACAACTGAACAACCAACAGCAACAAGTGGTCAAGCAACAACAACAACTGAACTATCAACAACAACAAGTGATCAAGTAACAACAACAACTGAACAACAAACAGCAACAAGTGATCAAGCAACAACAACAACTGAACAACCAACAGCAACAAGTGATCAAGAAACAGCAACAAGTGATCAAGCAACAACAACAACTGAACAACCAACAGCAACAAGTGATCAGGCAACAACAACAACTGAACAACCAACAGCAACAAGTGATCAGGCAACAACAACAACTGAACAACAAACAGCAACAAGTGATCAAGCAACAACAACAACTGAACAACAAACAGGAACAAGTGATCAGGCAACAACAACAACTGAACAACAAACAGCAACAAGTGATCAAGCAACAACAGCAACTGAACAACAAACAGCAACAAATAATCAGGCAACAACAACAACTGAACAACCAACAGCAACAAGTGATCAAGCAACAACAACAACTGAACAACAAACAGCAACAAGTGATCAGGCAACAACAACAACTGAACTACCACCCGCAACAAGTGATCAAGCAACAACAACTGAACAACAAACAGCAACAAGTGATCAGGCAACAACAACAACTGAACAACCAACAGCAACAAGTGATCAGGCAACAACAACAACTGAACTACCACCAGCAACAAGTGATCAAGCAACAACAACTGAACAACCAACAGCAACAAGTGATCAGGCAACAACAACAACTGAACAACCAACAGCAACAAGTGATCAGGCAACAACAACAACAACTGAACAACAAACAGCAACAAGTGATCAAGCAACAACAACAACTGAACAACAAACAGGAACAAGTGATCCGGCAACAACAACAACTGAACAACAAACAGCAACAAGTGATCAAGCAACAACAGCAACTGAACAACAAACAGCAACAAATAATCAGGCAACAACAACAACTGAACAACCAACAGCAACAAGTGATCAAGCAACAACAACAACTGAACAACCAACAGCAACAAGTGATCAGGCAACATCAACAACTGAACAACCAACAGCAACAAGTGATCAAGCAACAACAACTGAACAACAAACAGCAACAAGTGATCAGGCAACAACAACAACTGAACAACCAACATCCACAAGTGATCAAGCAACAACAACAACTGAACAACCAACAGCAACAAGTGATCAGGGAACAACAACAACTGAACAACCAACAGCAACAAGTGGTCAAGCAACAACAACAACTGAACAACAAACAGCAACAAGTGATCAAGCAACAGCAACAAGTGATCAAGCAACAACAACAACTGAACAACCAACAGCAACAAGTGATCAGGCAACAACAACAACTGAACAACCAACAGCAACAAGTGATCAGGCAACAACAACAACTGAACAACAAACAGCAACAAGTGATCAAGCAACAACAACAACTGAACAACAAACAGGAACGAGTGATCAGGCAACAACAACAACTGAACAACAAACAGCAACAAGTGATCAAGCAACAACAACAACTGAACAACCAACAGCAACAAGTGATCAGGCAACAACAACAACTGAACAACCAACAACAAGAAGTTATCAAGCAACAACAACAACTGATCAACAAACAGCAACAAGTGATCAGGCAACAACAACAACTGAACAACCACCAGCAACAAGTGATCAAGCAACAACAACTGAACAACCAACAGCAACAAGTGATCAAACAACGACAACTGGACAACAAACAGCAACAAATGATCAGGCAACAACAACAACTGAACAACCAACAGCAACAAGTGATCAAGCAACAACAACAACTGAACAACAAACAGCAACAAGTGATCAGGCAACAACAACAACTGAACAACCAACAGCAACAAGTGATCAAGCAACAACAACAACTGAACAACAAACAGCAACAAGTGATCAAGCAACAACAACAACTGAACAACAAACAGCAACAAGTGATCAGGCAACAACAACAACTGAACAACAAACAGCAACAAGTGATCAAGCAACAACAACTGAACAACAAACAGCAACAAGTGATCAAGCAACAACAACAACTGAACAACAAACAGCAACAAGTGATCAAGCAACAACAACTGAACAACAAACAGCAACAAGTGATCAGTCAACAACAACAACTGAACAACAAACAGCAACAAGTGATCAAGCAACAACAACTGAACAACAAACAGCAACAAGTGATCAGACAACAACAACAACTGAACAACCAACATCCACAAGTGATCAGGCAACAACAACAACTGAACAACCAACAACAACAAGTGATCAAGCAACAACAACAACTGAACAACCAACAGCCACAAGTGATCAAGCAACAACAACAACTGAACAACCAACAGCAACAAGTGATCAAGCAACAACAACAACTGAACCACCAACAGCAACAAGTGATCAAGCAACAACAACAACTGATCAACCAACAGCAACAGGTGATCAAGCAACAACAGCAAGTGAACAACCATCAGCAACAAGTGATCAAGCAACAACAACAACTGAACAACAAACAGCAACAAGTGATCAAGCAACAACAACAACTGAACAACAAACAGGAACAAGTGATCAGGCAACAACAACAACTGAACAACAAACAGCAACAAGTGATCAAGCAACAACAGCAACTGAACAACAAACAGCAACAAATAATCAGGCAACAACAACAACTGAACAACCAACAGCAACAAGTGATCAAGCAACAACAACAACTGAACAACAAACAGCAACAAGTGATCAGGCATCAACAACAACTGAACAACCACCAGCAACAAGTGATCAAGCAACAACAACAACTGAACAACCAACAGCAACAAGTGATCAAGCAACAACAACTGAACAACAAACAGCAACAAGTGATCAAGCAACAACAACAACTGAACAACAAACAGCAACAAGTGATCAGGCAACAACAACAACTGAACAACAAACAGCAACAAGTGATCAGGCAACAACCTCAACTGAACAACAAACAGCAACAAGTGATCAAGCAACAACAACTGAACAACAAACAGCAACAAGTGATCAGGCAACAACAACAACTGAACAACAAACAGCAACAAGTGATCAGACAACAACAACAACTGAACAACCAACATCCACAAGTGATCAAGCAACAACAACAACGGAACAACCAACAGCAACAAGTGATCAGGCAACAACAACAACTGAACAACAAACAGCAACAAATAATCAGGCAACAACAACAACTGAACAACCAACAGCAACAAGTGATCAAGCAACAACAACAACTGAACAACAAACAGCAACAAGTGATCAGGCAACAACAACAACTGAAGAACCACCAGCAACAAGTGATCAAGCAACAACAACAACTGAACAACCAACAGCAACAAGTGATCAAGCAACAACAACTGAACAACAAACAGCAACAAGTGATCAAGCAACAACAACAACTGAACAACAAACAGCAACAAGTGATCAGGCAACAACAACAACTGAACAACAAACAGCAACAAGTGATCAAGCAACAACAACTGAACAACAAACAGCAACAAGTGATCAGGCAACAACAACAACTGAACAACAAACAGCAACAAGTGATCAGACAACAACAACAACTGAACAACCAACATCCACAAGTGATCAAGCAACAACAACAACGGAACAACCAACAGCAACAAGTGATCAGGCAACAACAACAACTGAACAACCAACATCCACAAGTGATCAGGCAACAACAACAACTGAACAACCAACAGCAACAAGTGATCAAGCAACAACAACAACTGAACAACCAACAGCAACAAGTGATCAAGCAACAACAACAACTGATCAACCAGCAGCAACAAGTGATCAGGTAACAACAACAACTGAACAACCAACAGCAACAAATGATCAAGCAACAACAACAACTGAACAACCAACAACAACAAGTGATCAAGCAACAATAACAACTGAACAACCAACAACAAGTGATCAAGCAACAACAACAACTGAACAACAAACAGCAACAAGTGATCAGGCAACAACAACAACTGAACAACCAACAGCAGCCAGTGATCAAGCAACAACAACTGAACAACAAACAGCAACAAGTGATCAGGCAACAACAACAAGTGAACAACCAACAGCAACCAGTGATCAAGCAACAACAACAACTGAACAACAAACAGCAACAAGTGATCAAGCAACAACAACAACTGAACAACCAACATCCACAAGTGATCAAGCAACAACAACAACTGAACAACCAACAGCAACAAGTGATCAGGCAACAACAACAACTGAACAACCAACAGCAACACGTGATCAAGCAACAACAACAACTGAACAACCAACAGCAACAAGTGATCAAGCAACAGCAACAAGTGATCAAGCAACAACAACAACTGAACAACCAACAGCAACAAGTGATCAGGCAACAACAACAACTGAACAACCAACAGCAACAAGTGATCAAGCTACAACAACAACTGAACAACCAACAGCAACAAGTGATCAAGCAACAACAACAACTGAACAACAAACAGCAACAAGTGATCAGGCAACAACAACAACTGAACAACCAACAGCAACAAGTGATCAAGCAACAACAACAACTGATCAACCAACAGCAACAAGTGATCAGGCAACAACAACAACTGAACAACAAACAGCAACAAGTGATCAGGCAACAACAACAACTGAACAACCAACAGCAACAAGTGATCAGGCAACAACAACAACTGAACAACAAACAGCAACAAGTGATCAAGCAACAACAACAACTGAACAACAAACAGCAACAAGTGATCAGGCAACAATAACAACTGAACAAGCAACAGCAAGAAGTGATCAAGCAACCACAACAACTGAACAACCAACAGCAACAAGTGATCAAACAACAACAACAACTGAACAACCACCAGCAACAAGTGATCAAGCAACAACAACAACTGAACAACCAATAGCAGCAAGTGATCAAGCAACAAAAACAACTGAACAACAAACAGCAACAAGTCATCTGGCAACAACAACAACTGAACAACAAACAGCAACAAGTGATCAGGCAACAACAACTGAACAACAAACAGCAACAAGTGATCAGGCAACAACAACAACTGAACAACCAACATCCACAAGTGATCAAGCAACAACAACAACTGAACACCCAACAGCAACAAGTGATCAGGCAACAACAACAACTGAACAACCAACAGCAACAAGTGATCAAGCAACAACAACAACTGAACAACCAACAGCAACAAGTGATCAAGCAACAACAACAACTGAACAACAAACAGCAACAAGTGATCAGGCAACAACAACAACTGAACAACCAACAGCAACAAGTGATCAAGCAACAACAACAACTGATCAACCAACAGCAACAAGTGATCAGGCAACAACAACAACTGAACAACAAACAGCAACAAGTGATCAGGCAACAACAACAACTGAACAACCAACAGCAACAAGTGATCAAGCAACAACAACAATTGAACAACAAACAGCAACAAGTGATCAGGCAACAATAACAACTGAACAAGCAACAGCAAGAAGTGATCAAGCAACAACAACAACTGAACAACAAACAGCAACAAGTGATCAGGCAACAACAACAACTGAACAACAAACAGCAACAAGTGATCAGGCAACAACAGCAACTGAACAACCAACACCAACAAGTGATCAAGCAACAACAACAACTGAACAACAAACAGCAACAAGTGATCAGGCAACAATAACAACTGAACAACCAACAGCAACAAGTGATCAAACAACAACAACAACTGAACAACCACCAGCTACAAGTGATCAAGCAACAACAACAACTGAACAACAAACAGCAACAAGTGATCAGGCAACAACAACAACTGAACAACCAACAGCAACAAGTGATCAAGCAACAACAACAACTGATCAACCAACAGCAACAAGTGATCAGGCAACAACAACAACTGAACAACAAACAGCAACAAGTGATCAGGCAACAACAACAACTGAACAACCAACAGCAACAAGTGATCAAGCAACAACAACAACTGAACAACAAACAGCAACAAGTGATCAGGCAACAATAACAACTGAACAAGCAACAGTAAGAAGTGATCAAGCAACCACAACAACTGAACAACCAACAGCAACAAGTGATCAAGCAACAACAACAACTCAACAACAAACAGCAACAAGTGATCAGGCAACAACAACAACAACTGAACAACCAACAGCAACAAGTGATCAAGCAACAACAACAACTGAACAACAAACAGCAACAGGTGATCAGGCAACAATAACAACTGAACAACCAACAGCAACAAGTGATCAAACAACAACAACAACTGAACAACCACCAGCAACAAGTGATCAAGCAACAACAACAACTGAACAACCAATAGCCACAAGTGATCAAGCAACAAAAACAACTGAACAACAAACAGCAACAAGTGATCTGGCAACAACAACAACTGAACAACAAACAGCAACAAGTGATCAGGCAACAACAACAACTGAACAACCAACAACAACAAGTGATCAAGCAACAACAACTGAACAACAAACAGCAACAAGTGATCAGGCAACAACAACAACTGAACAACCAACATCCACAAGTGATCAAGCAACAACAACAACTGAACAACAAACAGCAACAAGTGATCAGGCAACAACAACAACTGAACAACCAACATCCACAATTGATCAGGTAACAACGACAACTGGACAACCAACAGCAACAGGTGATCAAGCAACAACAGCAAGTGAACAACCATCAGCAACAAGTGATCAAGCAACAACAACAACTGAACAACAAACAGCAACAAGTGATCAAGCAACAACAACAACTGAACAACCAACATCCACAAGTGATCAGGCAACAACAACAACTGAACAACCAACAGCAACAAGTGATCAGGCAACAACAACAACTGAACAACCAACAGCAACAAGTGGTCAAGCAACAACAACAACTGAACAATCAGCAACAACAAGTGATCAAGTAACAACAACAACTGAACAACAAACAGCAACAAGTGATCAAGCAACAACAACAACTGAACATCCAACAGCAACAAGTGATCAAGCAACAGCAACAAGTGATCAAGCAACAACAACAACTGAACAACAAACAGCAACAAGTGATCAGGCAACAACAACAACTGAACAACCAACAGCAACAAGTGATCAAGCAACAACAACAACTGATCAACCAACAGCAACAAGTGATCAGGCAACAACAACAACTGAACAACAAACAGCAACAAGTGATCAGGCAACAACAACAACTGAACAACCAACAGCAACAAGTGATCAGGCAACAACAACAACTGAACAACAAACAGCAACAAGTGATCAAGCAACAACAACAACTGAACAACAAACAGCAACAAGTGATCAGGCAACAATAACAACTGAACAAGCAACAGCAAAAAGTGATCAAGCAACCACAACAACTGAACAACCAACAGCAACAAGTGACCAAACAACAACAACAACTGAACAACCACCAGCAACAAGTGATCAAGCAACAACAACAACTGAACAACCAATCGCAGCAAGTGATCAAGCAACAAAAACAACTGAACAACAAACAGCAACAAGTCATCTGGCAACAACAACAACTGAACAACAAACAGCAACAAGTGATCAGGCAACAACAACAACTGAACTACCAACAGCAACAAGTGATCAAGCAACAACAACTGAACAACAAACAGCAACAAGTGATCAGGCAACAACAACAACTGAACAACCAACATCCACAAGTGATCAAGCAACAACAACAACTGAACAACCAACAGCAACAAGTGATCAGGCAACAACAACAACTGAACAACCAACAGCAACAAGTGATCAAGCAACAACAACAACTGAACAACCAACAGCAACAAGTGATCAAGCAACAACAACAACTGAACAACAAACAGCAACAAGTGATCAGGCAACAACAACAACTGAACAACCAACAGCAACAAGTGATCAAGCAACAACAACAACTGATCAACCAACAGCAACAAGTGATCAGGCAACAACAACAACTGAACAACAAACAGCAACAAGTGATCAGGCAACAACAAGAACTGAACAACCAACAGCAACAAGTGATTAAGCAACAACAACAACTGAACAACAAACAGCAACAAGTGATCAGGCAACAATAACAACTGAACAAGCAACAGCAAGAAGTGATCAAGCAACCACAACAACTGAACAACAAACAGCAACAAGTGATCAGGCAACAACAACAACTGAACAACAAACAGCAACAAGTGATCAGGCAACAACAGCAACTGAACAACCAACAGCAACAAGTGATCAAGCAACAACAACAACTGAACAACAAACAGCAACAAGTGATCAGGCAACAATAACAACTGAACAACCAACAGCAACAAGTGATCAAACAACAACAACAACTGAACAACCACCAGCTACAAGTGATCAAGCAACAACGACAACTGAACAACAAACAGCAACAAGTGATCAGGCAACAACAACAACTGAACAACCAACAGCAACAAGTGATCAAGCAACAACAACAACTGATCAACCAACAGCAACAAGTGATCAGGCAACAACAACAACTGAACAACAAACAGCAACAAGTGATCAGGCAACAACAACAACTGAACAACCAAGAGCAACAAGTGATCAAGCAACAACAACAACTGAACAACAAACAGCAACAAGTGATCAGGCAACAATAACAACTGAACAAGCAACAGCAAGAAGTGATCAAGCAACCACAACAACTGAACAACCAACAGCAACAAGTGATCAAGCAACAACAACAACTCAACAACAAACAGCAACAAGTGATCAAGCAACAACAACAACTGAACAACAAACAGCAACAAGTGATCAGGCAACAACAACAACTGAACAACCAACATCCACAATTGATCAGGTAACAACGACAACTGAACAACCAACAGCAACAGGTGATCAAGCAACAACAGCAAGTGAACAACCATCAGCAACAAGTGATCAAGCAACAACAACAACTGAACAACAAACAGCAACAAGTGATCAAGCAACAACAACAACTGAACAACCAACATCCACAAGTGATCAGGCAACAACAACAACTGAACAACCAACAGCAACAAGTGATCAGGCAACAACAACAACTGAACAACCAACAGCAACAAGTGGTCAAGCAACAACAACAACTGAACAATCAGCAACAACAAGTGATCAAGTAACAACAACAACTGAACAACAAACAGCAACAAGTGATCAAGCAACAACAACAACTGAACATCCAACAGCAACAAGTGATCAAGCAACAGCAACAAGTGATCAAGCAACAACAACAACTGAACAACAAACAGCAACAAGTGATCAGGCAACAACAACAACTGAACAACCAACAGCAACAAGTGATCAAGCAACAACAACAACTGATCAACCAACAGCAACAAGTGATCAGGCAACAACAACAACTGAACAACAAACAGCAACATGTGATCAGGCAACAACAACAACTGAACAACCAACAGCAACAAGTGATCAGGCAACAATAACAACTGAACAAGCAACAGCAAAAAGTGATCAAGCAACCACAACAACTGAACAACCAACAGCAACAAGTGATCAAACAACAACAACAACTGAACAACCACCAGCAACAAGTGATCAAGCAACAACAACAACTGAACAACCAATAGCAGCAAGTGATCAAGCAACAAAAACAACTGAACAACAAACAGCAACAAGTCATCTGGCAACAACAACAACTGAACAACAAACAGCAACAAGTGATCAGGCAACAACAACAACTGAACTACCAACAGCAACAAGTGATCAAGCAACAACAACTGAACAACAAACAGCAACAAGTGATCAGGCAACAACAACAACTGAACAACCAACATCCACAAGTGATCAAGCAACAACAACAACTGAACAACCAACAGCAACAAGTGATCAGGCAACAACAACAACTGAACAACCAACAGCAACAAGTGATCAAGCAACAACAACAACTGAACAACCAACAGCAACAAGTGATCAAGCAACAACAACAACTGAACAACAAACAGCAACAAGTGATCAGGCAACAACAACAACTGAACAACCAACAGCAACAAGTGATCAAGCAACAACAACAACTGATCAACCAACAGCAACAAGTGATCAGGCAACAACAACAACTGAACAACAAACAGCAACAAGTGATCAGGCAACAACAACAACTGAACAACCAACAGCAACAAGTGATCAAGCAACAACAACAACTGAACAACAAACAGCAACAAGTGATCAGGCAACAATAACAACTGAACAAGCAACAGCAAGAAGTGATCAAGCAACCACAACAACTGAACAACCAACAGCAACAAGTGATCAGGCAACAACAACAACTGAACAACAAACAGCAACAAGTGATCAGGCAACAACAGCAACTGAACAACCAACAGCAACAAGTGATCAAGCAACAACAACAACTGAACAACAAACAGCAACAAGTGATCAGGCAACAATAACAACTGAACAACCAACAGCAACAAGTGATCAAACAACAACAACAACTGAACAACCACCAGCTACAAGTGATCAAGCAACAACAACAACTGAACAACAAACAGCAACAAGTGATCAGGCAACAACAACAACTGAACAACCAACAGCAACAAGTGATCAAGCAACAACAACAACTGATCAACCAACAGCAACAAGTGATCAGGCAACAACAACAACTGAACAACAAACAGCAACAAGTGATCAGGCAACAACAACAACTGAACAACCAAGAGCAACAAGTGATCAAGCAACAACAACAACTGAACAACAAACAGCAACAAGTGATCAGGCAACAATAACAACTGAACAAGCAACAGTAAGAAGTGATCAAGCAACCACAACAACTGAACAACCAACAGCAACAAGTGATCAAGCAACAACAACAACTCAACAACAAACAGCAACAAGTGATCAGGCAACAACAACAACTGAACAACCAACAGCAACAAGTGATCAAGCAACAACAACAACTGAACAACAAACAGCAACAAGTGATCAGGCAACAATAACAACTGAACAACCAACAGCAACAAGTGATCAAACAACAACAACAACTGAACAACCACCAGCAACAAGTGATCAAGCAACAACAACAACTGAACAACCAATAGCAGCAAGTGATCAAGCAACAAAAGCAACTGAACAACAAACAGCAACAAGTGATCAGGCAACAACAACAACTGAACAACCACCAGCAACAAGTGATCAAGCAACAACAACAACTGAACAACCAACAGCAACAAGTGATCAAGCAACAACAACGGAACAACAAACAGCAACAAGTGATCAAGCAACAACAACAACTGAACAACAAACAGCAACAAGTGATCAGGCAACAACAGACAACTGAACAACAAAGAGCAACAAGTGATCAAACAACAACAACTGAACAACAAACAGCAACAAGTGATCAAGCAACAACAACAACTGAACAACAAACAGCAACAAGTGATCAGACAACAACAACAACTGAACAACCAACATCCACAAGTGATCAAGCAACAACAACAACGGAACAACCAACAGCAACAAGTGATCAGGCAACAACAACAACTGAACAACCAACAGCAACAAGTGATCAAGCAACAACAACAACTGAACAACCAACAGCAACAGGTGATCAAGCAACAACAACAACTGAACAACCAACAGCAACAAGTGATCAAGCAACAACAACAACTGAACAACCAACAGCAACAAGTGATCAAGCAACAACAACAACTGAACAACCAACAACTTAACAATCAACAACAACAACATCTGAACAAATAACAACAAATGAACAATCAGCAAAAACAACCGATCAAGCAACAAAAATAACTGACCAAGCAACAACAACAACAACTGAACGTACAACAATAACATCTGAAATATAACTGAAGAATGAATAACAACAACTTATTAACCAACAACAACTGAATGACCAACGAGAACAACAACTGATGAACCAGCGACAACAAGTGGACAATCAAGAAGCAAAACTGAGCAGTCGAGAACAACAAGTGAACAACGAACAGGAACAGCAAATGAACAACCAAGAACCACAACAACTGCAGCAACCGAGATCAACATATGAGCGACCGACAGAAACAACAACTGTACCACAACAACGGAGCACCGAAACACCAGCGACAGCACGTATTTTAGATTTCCCAACAACTTTCACTCTTAATTCTATAAGCAACGCTCAGATGTTACATAAATTCTAAATGCGAAAATATTTTCTTTTGCCAAAAATCTCATTCGATACATAAACTGATGATTCACAGTCTATCACATGGTGACATCGATCGGTGTGTCTTGTTTGATCGAATCTCAAAGAATGTGAAACACGAACGATAGGGTCGAAGTAAAATCGCCTTCTCTGGAAAATACCGAATGGAATTTTCTACGCCTAACTATAACCGGAAATATTGAGATTCTGACGTGTATAATGGTGTTGAATAAAAACCATTTCGAAATATAATGGCTTACAATTAGATACAGGTAGACACAGATCTATGCATACATAGACACCAATAACTACATATATACATCTAGGAATCTGCATGTAATCCAATTAAGAATCACACTGAATCCGCTTAATCAGTGCACTGCAATAATCGAAATACGCGCCATTGCATGCTGAAGTGGGCTGAACAGGTAACTACGTGGTTTTCTTCCTAAGTAATGCTCTGTCTGTGTGTTTGAGCATTTGCTTTTACTTTCGGCGTATGTTGCTGATCAACTGTTGATCTTTTGTTGATCTGCTCCATTCTGGATTCAGTCGGGGCTTTTAATGTCTTAGGAAAGATATTACATTTGTTGTAGTTGATCGCTTCTGAACTAAACGTTTATAGAGGCAGGAACTGGAGCTGAGATTTCACTGGACGACGGCGGAGCGTCCTGCGTAACGGTCACGTCTCTTTTTCTATACCGCATCATAATCATCTGTATTAAAAGACGTGAACTTAGAGGATTCTTGCCACTGTATAAATATATACATATACGTATACACATACCAATCATCTCTTTCTTTTAAGTTAACAATTTTTTAAATAAAAAAAACAAATATTAAACCTGCCACCGAGGAACAAGATCCACCCGCACCGAATCCAAACTGATACCACTGAACTATAGCCCATCCTAACTTTACTGTTGTTTCCCCCCACTAACTAATCGCTTAACCGCACTGAGCTAACATCTACTCAGTCAGAACAACCTTCTGCTATCACGAAATGTTCCCTAATACAACCACTGAGCTACCATCTACGAGAATTTCTCTCTAGCTTCAACGTAGCCATCTTCATCCGTTACAACCATCAGTGAGTGATTATCAACAGACATTGAGAAATATCTCCAACTACAGAATCATCTGATACCAGTGAACCATACAGTGGCATTGAACCACCACTGACAACAATATCGAAAACAGGTAATTAATTTGTTATCTTTTAAAATGTCGGTCTTCTCTCATCTAAATTTTTCCCAGCTGAGTTTTTAAGGATTTCACAACCATGCTTTTCTTTTACAGAAACTGTTCAACTATCTACAATCAGAGGAAGTGAAATGGTAGACCCACATACGACCACTGGATGAAAAACTGTAGAATTGCCATAAACTGCAAGAACACTATCTACAATGCATTTGGCAGTACCAGTGCTGATTCCAACATTTGGGATACCTGAGTGGTCTGTAGAAGCAATCCTCTCCATAAACATTAAAACCTACAAGATTCTAACATCTATAAGAAAACTCCACAAAAATAATGATATTGAGAAGTTCTATCTCGGAAGAGAGAAAGGAAGTACGGGCTTGTGATCGATGCAGACAGCCTTCGAATATCACATAGTCTCTTTGAGACTGCACTTGCTAAACAACAGCAACAAAAATAAATGCACTTAGTTCCGAAAAGTGGAGAAAACAATATCTTATGTGATAGAAGTGAGTTCCTCAGGAAGTACTCTGTACCTGATGACCTTCCATACAACCTGAAATCAGTCGGACTAGCATACCACAAAGAAGACCTGGTAGAGAAACGCTCAGCATATCAAAAATATCATGCATAGGTATGTTTCTTGAAGACTTGAAGAAAATAGTGACATTAAGATGAAGCGAAGCCTTTCTTGGACTCGTGACCGCTACATCACATCACATTTCGAAGGTTATGCATTTGCAATCCAAGAACAGGAGACTGCTACCAAATACCTAATCAAGAGAGACAGTGAAGCCCTTGGAGTTCCAAGATGCAACCGTAAATTTATGGGGAAGATATCACACATATGATTAGCAGTTTCCCCAAAATGTCACCTTATGTGGCATGACGCTGTCGCAAGAACAATATACAATGTCATTCGGAAAAGAAAAAAAGACTGTACTAGAATAAATATGGAGAATCTCCTTATTAAATTCGTACACACATATCAATACAAAGGATACTGCTGGAACATTCGCATCAACACATCTGTCAAGTGTAAGCATAACGGGCCGGATATTGTTGTTTGGGACAGACCGGGAAAAGTATGTACTATCAAAGAGGTAAAGTGTCCTGCTGATGTGAATATCTCTTTGGAAATCAAAGAGAAAAAAGATAAACTAAAGACAACTACTTCGAAACGTCCAGCTTCTATATCCGGATTACAAATTTACATTTATAACAATGATAATTGGAGCATTGTCAATCTGGATAAGCTTGGATTTTCAGAAAAAGAAATCAATCAACTGATTCGCACGTCACAAATACAATCTGTAAGCGGAACAGTAAAACTATGCAAGACTTTCTCAGGTTTAAAATCTGACTTTGTTTTCTTTATCTACATTCCAAAGATGGAGTTTCGTATTTCTTCAGAGGAAGAATTTAAATGATTGAAAACAGAAGACACACACACACACACACACACATGTATGTATGTATATATATATATATATATATATATATATATATATATATATTAGGGGGCCTCGGTTGAATCATTTCAACATTACATGAGTTTGTAGATCTTCTACTCGGTTATTTGGAAAATAAGAAGGGTAAAAAGTCAACATTTATTCCTCGCCATTTTGTCCGGTGATTAATAAAGCAAAATTATTTCTCATTAAAATTATCCAAGAAACAGTGACATTTCCTGTATAACTTCGACGGGTCGAAGGAAAGGAGGTGTAACCCGTCTGCTATTTCCAACGGCATTGTGGTCGTAAGTAGAGATACTGCAACTTTGAGCAGACTCAGCTAACAAGAATGCCGTTACAACATATGACACTACTTTAACCATTGTAAATAATAATCGTATATTATATAAATACATATATTTCGCTAAGACAGGGAAGGGCAGCGCCTGCGTCCCTTTATATTCTTTGCTTCAGAAACCTGATCTATGGTTTTCTAAGAGAATTATTTGTGTGGTGCTTCAAAAAACCAAATATATATATATTATTTATATTATTATATTATTACATGATTTAACGCCACGCATAGTTTTCCAAGTAAGTTTTATTTATCTATCCATCCATCTATATATATATATATATATATATATATATATATATATATATATATAGCTCTTCAGTGCTACTGGTAACATGTAATCCAGTACAACCTGTTGCATGGTCGGGTCGTCGGCGACTAAACTGGCAACCCCACCAGGCTTGCTTGGTGAGGAGGGTGTTGTTGAACACCCTGCAGGACGAAAAATAAGACCTGTCAAAGGGCGGATGAACTCCTGAACAGTCAACGACCATCCAACAAAATGTCTGTAAATATGTATATATATATATATATGTATGGGAGTGTATATGTGTGTGAATGTCTGTAAATATGTATATATGAATAATTTTAATTTTATATATATACTATTTTTTATCTTTTATATTTTATTTATATATATATATATTTTTATTATTTATTTATTTATTTTATTTATTTATTTTTTAAAAATTTTTTTTTTATTTTATTTTTTTTGATGAGCTGCTCCACATCGGTCACCGGAGTGATATTTGATCACTTTACAGAGTGTCTGAGTGTCGGTTAGGTGTCTGGAATGGGACGGCTTTCCTCATGGGCAGGTAGAAGCTCTTTAACCTTGGTTGGTAATCTACCTAGGAGAAGGAAATCTCCGAAATAAAACCTGAGGCCTTGGAAATTCCTGGTTTTGTCAATTCTCTTGTCACACCGGTGAAAGTCTTCTTGGGATAATAAGTGGGGGTAGTGCAGTGCAAGCTACACCCACTAAAAATTATTCATCTGCACAGGTACTTCCTGTACTCCAAATCTTAGTAAAATCATTCAATTGGTTGGTTGGCAGAAACCTAAAAATGCACCTGTAACTTATTTTAAAATGTCTGAAACAAATTCAGTAAATGGCAAAAAAGGCTTGGGAACATCAGGGGAACAGGTCTGGCCCGGCAGGTGTCCCAGTGTATCACAGGCTGGACCCGGTCGTCATCCTGCCACTGTGGTCAAACAGTCCTCAAGAAAAAGTAAAAATAAACATCGTTTGAATTTCGGCTGTTGGAATGTGCGCACACTTCTTGATGATAATTTCACGAAGAGGCCGGAAAGGCGTACTGCACTTATTGCATGTGAGCTAAAGAAATATTCCCTTGATATAGTTGCTCTCTCTGAAACTAGTCTCTCTGGTGAGGGTCAAGTAATGGAATCTGCTTATGGATATACTATCTTCTGGAAAGGCCTACCTAAGGGTCAGCGTAGAGAATCTGGTGTTGGGTTTGCTCTCAAGAATACATTAGTGTCCTCCATTGCAGAGCTTCCAAGTGGTATATCTGACCGGATCATGTCATGCCGTATCAAACTGACAAAAGGTAGGTTTCTTACCGTTGTCAGTATTTATGCACCAACAATGTCCCATTCTGAGGAAACTGTGGGACAGTTTTATGACAATCTAGCAAGATTATTGAGGAAAGTACCAATTTCTGACAAACTGGTCATTTTGGGAGATTTCAATGCAAGAGTTGGAAGGGACTATGTTTCATGGCCTGTTTTAGGTCGACATGGGATTGGAAAATGCAATAGAAATGGAGTAGCTCTTTTGACGTTTTGTACTGAGAATGATCTGGTTGTCACCAACACTCTGTTTAAGCAGAAAAATAAATATAAAGCCACCTGGATGCACCCAATATCTAAGCACTGGCATCTCATAGATTATATTTTGATTAGGAAATGTGATATGAAAGACGTTTCTAGCGTTCGGGTCATGAGAGGGGCAGAGAGCTGGACTGACCATCATCTACTGCGTGGCAAAATAGATTTTTCGATAAAACCTAAAAACCGACAGTCTGGTCCTAAGATACCCAAAAAGTTAAACGTTGCAAACTTTAAATTATCAAGCAACTTGCAAAGATTCCACGACGCTATAGAAAGTATTAATCTTGACCCAAACAATTTATGGGAAGATTTCAAAACAAAAGTATTTCAGGCTGCAAGTTCGTCAGTGGGATTTAAATCCCATAAATCCAGAGATTGGTTCTCAGATAGATCAGCAGAAATTCATGATCTACTTTTAGAAAAACAAAACTTAGGCAATACACTGCTCTCTCAGTCATTGAATCCCAACTCAAATGAAACTTACAGAAAGCTGAAAAGGAGGGTGCAAACTGCTCTAAGGAAAATTAAACAGGAATGGTGGAATGATAGGGCAAAAGGGGCACAAGAAGCAGCTGATAGAAATGATGCCAGTTGTTTGTATTCTTATGTTAGGGAGGTATATGGTCCAAAATCTTCTTCAGTAGCTCCAGTGAGAACAGAAGATGGATGTTTTCTTCTGACTGACACCGCTTCTATTCATAAGCGTTGGGTAGAACATTTCTCTGCACTTTTGAATAGACCATCATCCGTTAATATGAGGACGATAGAAAAAATTGAACAACTCCCAGTTATAGAAGAGATGGCATCTGAACCAACTCTAAATGACATTTATTTAGCTATGAATAAGCTGAATAACAACAAGTCTCCAGGATCTGATGGAATCTGTGCAGAAGTCTTGAAATATGGGGGTGACAAAATGATGGAACTCTTAAATATTTTAATTTGTCACTGTTGGAGAAGTGAGAAAGTGCCTCAAGACTGGATTGATGCCATTCTTGTCTTCTTATATAAATCGGGACCAAAGGATCTGTGTGGTAATTTTCGTGGGATTTCCCTTTTGTCTGTGGTTGGAAAGGTGCTCGCCCGCATTTTGTTAGAACGTTTAAATACCTTTATAGTTCCAAGTATGGTGTCTGAGTCTCAGTGTGGTTTTCGTTCCTCCAGGGGCACAGCTGATTGTATCTTTACTGTCAGACAATTACAGGAGAAGTGCATTGAACAGAATCTTGCTCTGTACCATTGCTTTGTTGATTTGAGCAAAGCATTCGATTCTGTTAATCGAAGTGCTCTGTGGCTAATTCTGGGGAAAATTGGTTGCCCAGAAAAGTTTATAAACATGGTCAAGGCTTTGCATCAGGATATGAGAGCTAGGGTTAATTTTGGTGGAAGGCTTTCTGAATCTTTTGCTGTGGAAAATGGAGTAAAGCAGGGAGACCTTGATGCACCCACCCTCTTTGCAATATACTTTGCCGTTGTGGTGTCACATTCCTTTCAAAACTCTGAGGAGGGTATCTACATAAAATATCGAACAACGGGGAATGTTTTTAATTTGACCCGACTGAAGTTTAAAACGAAGGTTTTTACTTCACTTATTAGGGAACTTTTGTATGCTGACGATTGCGATCTGGTTAGTCATTCTGAATCGGGTCTGCAATCCCTTGTATCTGCATTTGATGCAGCTTGTGATGATTTTGGCCTGACCATCAATCTGAAAAAAAACAGTTGTAATGTATCAACCTGCGTATGGTGCTGTTTGTAACCTCCCTAAAATTTTTGTTAAGGGAAAGTTACTTGAGGTTGTCAATTCATTTGTCTACCTGGGAAGCTCTGTTCAAGATGATGGAAATCTTGATACGGAAATACACCTGCGAATTCAAAGGGCAGCAAAAGCATTTGGTGGCTTGGAGTCACGCGTCTGGCGCCAGCGACATATAAATAACAATACAAAGCTGGCTCTTTACAAATCATTTGTCTTAACATCCCTATTGTATTCCTGTGAAACTTGGACCTGTTATGAAAGGCATTTTAAAATGTTAGAAAAATTCCACCAAAAATGCCTTCGTCATATTTTAAGAATTAAATGGAATTCTTTTACTCCAAACACAGATATCCTTGCATCTGCAGGCATCCCCTCAATTAAAGCCATGATTTTGAGGAACCAATATTCGAATGGCAGATGAACGCATGCCGAAACAGCTGTTTTATGGTGAGCTTGCAGAGGGGAAACGTTATCGGCATAAACCTAAAAAAAGGTTTAAGGATGGCATAAGGACTGCTATGAAGTCAATTGGAATGGCTCCAAAAGATATAGAAGTCCTCGCTTCAGATCGAGTTGGATGGCGAACAAGGGTGTGGAGTGGAGTGAAAGCATTTGAAGAGGCCAGGATGATGCAAGCAGGGCTCAAGAGATATTTAAGGAAAAATGTAAAGACTGAGAAGGTGAATGACAAGGACCTTTTTGTGTGCACAGTCTGTGACAGACCATGTCTGTCCTTGGCTGGCCTCAAATCTCACCTGCGAACCCATGGAAAACAAACCTCATCCAGCTATTCTGATTATATGACTGTGCACACGTTTGAATGTGGTGTGTGCCAGAGGGTTTGCAAATCCAATGGGGGTCTTAAAGGACATGTTAGGATCCACAATGAGCAGAACTTACTTGCAGGTATTGGTAGTGCAAATCAGAGGTGCAATCTGTGTGGGTGTTTTTTTCAAAACACTGTCTGGTTTAAAAAGCCACATCAGACGCCATGAAAGGGCTAAGGTGTAGGTGCAGGAGGTGGTCAAACTCTGTTTAAGGAGTAGACAACCACCATATATATATATATATATATATATATATATATATATATATATATATATATATATATATATATATATATATATATATGTACGTGTACAAATAATATATGTATATAAAATGAAATAATGTGTATATATATATTCATACACACGCACACACACACACACACACACACACATACATATGTATATATATATATACACATATATATTCATACCCATCTATACATACATATCTATATAATAAATAACACAATTATTTAAAAACCTGTGATAAATTCGACATAAATTGTGAAAATGACTTTTTGTAATAAAATCTTGGTTTTTATTTTTAGCTCCTATATATCGTCATTTATTCATCTATCGATCTGTTTTTGTATTTCTCTCCCTCGCCCTATCTATCTATCTATCTATCTATCTATCTATCTATCTATCTATCTATCTATCTATCTATCTATCTATCTATCTATCTCTCCTTCTCTCCCTTGCTCATCCCCCCTTTCTTTCTCCACATGCAAACACATACATACATATATACATACATATATACATACACAGCGATGTATTCTAACATCTGTTAAGCCATCGGCACGATTATTGGTGCACTTGGCTACGTGACTAACCGTCTCACTACCAACTTTGAGAGGATAGGCTTCATAAAACCAGAAAGAACTTCTCTTACTAAAAGATTATAGCTCCAAGCTGTCAGAGCCACAGTCAAATTATGTAAACGGTTCAAGAAGTTTTGATTGTAATATGATCGACATATAAAGAGTGTTCAGGTTAAAGTTTGCATACAAGGAATAGAAAACCACATTATCCTAACCTAAACTAAGGGCATTTTAAAAGAGCAACAGATATCAATTGGATTATGGCTAAGAGATAGCAGTTTACTCAAAGTTACCACACTCAACCTCGAGACGGTTCCGGAACCTGGCGCATGCGTTCCTCATTGTGTCGCCGGGAAGATCTTCGAACACCTCCTTGATTTTCGCAACCGACTCGGCCTTGGTGTTGCAAACACAGCAGTTGGTATCGTTTTTAAATGCCCCACGCATAGTAATCCATCGGATTACGATCGGGAAAATTAGGCGGCATGAAAACGGACCTGATAAATCTCCAAAAAACATTTCTGACTCTTTCTCAAGGTATGGTTAGATCCGAATTCTGCTGCCAAACGTGGCCTTCCAGCAGTAAGAATCCCCAGTCAGGGTTTCAATGCAGTCTCCAGTATCGTCACGTAACCATCTGAAGTAAGCCTTTGGCCTTTTTCAAAGATATGGAACAGCATGACGTCACCATCACAGGAGACACACCCAAAGACCATCAGAGTTTGGGGCAACTTGGTTTCCATGATGTCCACGTCACGTCTTACAACCTTTGCAGCGTTCACAGTGTATCGAGCAGCAGTCATAATGTCAGCAATTTGATATCCGGCGCAAATCGTCGTGATATAGGTATTTGTTTTCCAATGGCTTTCAGTGTTTCAAGTCAGCAAACTTTTGCTCAACTGAAACTTTAATCTTTATACTCTCCAACGCCGTTGATTGTTCAACAATACTTAAAGCTATTCCTGAAAAAAGGAGGCATATAAAACTCCAATTTTTGTCTCTGCAATATCATACTTTCATAGCAATAATACTGATAGCCAATTTTCAGATTTTTTACTTCTTTTTAAAAAGTGCATATTCTGCGAATCGGTTTGACTTGATCCTGTGTTCTTTAAAAAAAAAACATCGAATGGCTATTGGAGGTCATACGAGTGAAATAAGAATCCAGGCGGGGGCATAACCAAAAAAAACGGTCGAGAATCACTGATTATAATTAAACATTAAAACAAACAATATATACATACATACAATATATATATATATATATATATATATATATATATATATGTCCTCCTGGGGCTAAAAGCAACAGTAACATCCACCCCTAGGGGTCAGCCACACTTAAGTGGCAATATACTACACTTTATATATATATATATATATATATATATATATATATACACACTCACACAGAGAAGCAGAAAACAGATAGATAGATAGATAGATAGATAGATAGATTGAAAGATAGGTAGATCGACAGACAAGCAGACACATTATCTATCTATCTATCTATCTATCTATCTATCTATCTATCTATCTATCAAGCTAGCTACCTATATATGATTTCATGTGAAAAGTTAAGTAATATTTGCGGTTGACCAGATTCGAGTCGCACTTGATTGAATTTGCACGAGAAAATGCCCTCTTACATATGTGTTCCGTGATCTTCTCGAATACTCGCTTCATGAGTTATCAACTGAAGCTCACAGCGGTTTTGGCAGTTTTCGAACTGCATCGCTCTATCGAATGTTGAGTACCATTAACGGAACCAGAGAATGTCCAAGTTCTTCTATTTTGCGGTATAACACGCTTCTCTGTCCTTCCGCCTCTGCTATTCATGTATCCACCTGGCTAACTCAGAGACATCTATATCAGCTTATAAACACACAACTGCTAATGTCTTGAGTTAATCCGATTAACTAATTAGTTATAAAAGTAAGCTTATTAATGGAACCGATTGTCAAGAATATGTTACATATGCAAAAAATGCTTTTAAATCGTAATAATTAATGGGTTTAGAAGCCGTGTGTTTGTGGACAGTAAAACAGAATACTCAATCACTGGTGAAATCTCAGGATAGAAATCAAGCCACCTGATCCCTCATTTGCTGTCCATGATGATATCGTATATAAGAGCAATATATAAGATTGATAACAGACGAGAGAAAGATATTCTGTAATAGAGAATAGCTTGAAATGATTTCTATACAACTTGAAACAGTTTATACGCAACTTGCGACCAATTTTATCATTAATTACCGGATCTGTTTACTCGTTATCTACTGCTACTGCTGCTGCTGCTGCTATCTACATGATCACGCTACTACCGCCACCTCTACTGCCACGTACAATACCACCACCACAACGACTGCGATTAACCTTACCACGACAACAACAACGACGACCACCACCACGACCCCCACCACCACCACCACTGCCACCACCACCACCACCGCCACCACCGCCACCACCACCACTATTGCTAAAACTTGTGAGAGCAGTTGTAGTATCTTTTTAATTAGTGACATCGTTGTGCTTTTTCCTTTCCCACCACACCTAATCATTCGGTGAGAATTTGTGAATAATTGTTTTCACCAATGTCATTGCCATCTGGAGTGGCAGAACCGTTAAAGCGTCGGAAAATACTTGTTTGCTTCGGCTTTGTTTAGATTCTGAGTTCAAATACCGGCAAAGCCAACTTTATGAATCCCGTTCAGAATTTGAAAAATAAAGTCCCAACTACATCTTCGATTCAACAAAAGCCCTTTTTAAAAAAATTATTGGCATTAGAATCAGTTGGTGAGGTGGCACAATCGTTAGCTTGGTTGCTATTTCTAGCAGGTTGAAAGACCATGTAAAGGTTTCGTGTATGCTGTTCCTATGGAAACAAGCAGTCACGACTTACAATCAATTTTAGATGCTTGTAACATTTTATTAATTTTTAGAAATAAATTATTGTGATTTTCGTCATTAGTATGCAAAACTAATTTTGAAAATAATCCGGTGGAAATTTAAATAAATTCGAGTGGTTGGAAGAAATTTAATAAAATTTCAAAGGATCGTCATCATCATCATCATCACCACTACAATTATCACCATCATTACCAGCATTCTGCTCCCTCGTTCCACAGAATTGGTATTGTGCTCAGTTTTATAATCCTTTCTATCGTGGTGCGGGACGAAAATCATTTTGTATTTAAAAATACAAAATATTTGTTCTTACTTTGCATTGAGAACATTCCAGACAATTCTTGCTAAAAGTAGTAAACATGTTTCCTATACTACACATATTCCCATTTAAGATCAAGTTTTTCAAGGTTTGTTCTCTAGTTTTTATGTCACCATTCTCAAGGTCACAATAATAATAAACAACATCAAGACTATAGTTCAATTCTCCGTTCCCTCACTTGGCTATTTTACGTTTTCATTTTTCTTTTTCCTTTTTTTATTACTCAGGTGTCAAGTAGGAATGCCACGACTATTACAATGCATGATTTCTTCTTACCAACGACTACTATATCCGGTCTGTTGTGTTTTGTTCTTTTTCAGTTTGTATGGGAACATTTCATAACAATCACACTCCCTTGTTTTCGACGGCTATGACCACAAAATGGTTATGACTTATTTCCAACGTACTGATGCAGCTATCTTAATCACGTTTATATTTTTCGTATGTATTCTGAGCCAACTGTGAACATTCTGGTACAATGTAAGCCAAAACCTGATCTGCATCATCGTACATTCTACATTTCGGTGAACTAAGACAGTTTTCAAAATGTTTACCCTCGACGAGTATCTGGTCCTTCAAATACATCCTCTTCCATCTTGGCGTCTGATAGAGCAGAAAACAAGGTACACAAAAACTAGAAGCCCTCTTCATCTTGTGGCAAAGTTTTTACGAATTGCTTCATGAGGCCAAGTTTTATTTGTAGAGGAGGAAAAAGAACCATTTACAGATGAACCAAACTTTCTCGAACGATATTCTTTGTCCTTCGTATAAGCGTTAATAGAGACTCTGGCTCTACTTTCCCATTCACACAAGAAAAAAAGGTAATTTTGAGTAACATAACTGTTGTCTAAGCAACATACAAATTATTTTCAAGTCTTCGCAAATCTTCCAGTTGTGATCTTTGAATTTAATCTTCTGTAAGAGTGACACCAAATTTTTATATGCTTCCTTCATGATCACTGAATGTTCGACATGGATGGAAGCATATTTATTACAGCACAATGGCTTTAATATATTTCTTTGAAGAGTCAATAAAGAGTCGCCATTCTTCATCAGGGCTGTAACTTATGCCTAACTTTTCCATTAGTCCTGATGGATCTGTACTATAAACCAAATCATTTTCTTGAGCGAAATTGCTGGCCTTGTGCCAGCAATAATTGGAAATTATTATTATTATTTTGTTCTTACAATTTTTTCCATTTCTTGCTGTGTGTTTTCCCGATACGTAAGGTAAAGAAACTTACTGTATGCATTTGTAGGTTTTTAAAATAAACACACCAGATTGTTCATTTACAAAGTCAACTTATGTGATAGAAAAAAGGGAAAAGAAAGAAAGAAAAAAGGAAAACAGAAGAAATAGAAAACAGAAAACAGAAAAATGAAATAAAAAAGGAAAGCAAAGGAAAAAGGGAAAGAAAATTCATAGCGACAATGTTCTTCTTAATATGTTTGACGTACCAGTTAAAACAATCTTTTGCACTTCTTGTACGGATAAGCCAGGGATCATTCTCAAATAATTTCCAGTTCCCTTTTTGATCATTCCAAGTGTTCCTACAATCACTTTCCAAATTCTTCTGCCGAGATATTATGGTCACATGGAATGCTCATGTCAATCAATAAACAGACTTTATTGTTTTTGGTCTTTCACGACAATATTCAGTTTATTAGCTTTGGTGGCCCGGTCTGTACATACAGGAAAACACCAAAGAATCGTTACATTTCCTCCCTCTGTTACAGCCTCAGGGTGGTGCTTGTACCATTTGTCAGCGGTTTTGATTTTATAATGCCGACGTATTATCCGCTGTAGATATTGACTAACTTTGTCTTGATTTGTACTCTACAAGTACTAAAACCTTACACCCAGAGATTAGGTGCTCCAGTTTCAATCTCGTCGTTGCAGCATCGGCACTTTGGGTCTACTCCAGTTTTGATAGTTCCAGGTCAATAAGCTCTGATCTTGAACAGCCAAGATAAAACCTTCGCCTTCTGCCTTTAGCTCTGAGCTCCGTAGCCACTGATGCGTGTACTTCTGGTCTACATCAGCTTGTTTGCTACGGGCCATATATTTGCCATGCAGAGGTTTTTGTTCTCACCTGTCAGCCAATTGTTCAAACGCATTTTGCTTTGCTATTGATTTCACCTTCTTTTCAATTACAGTCACTGCACTTCCATCTTGCTGTTCAACCTGGGTATTTATGCATAAACTCACTAGCAAATTCTTTGCTCTCCTTCATGACGGAATGAAGCTTCTTCTGCTTCTTGCGGTTTTCAGCGAATTTTAGCATCCAATCATTAGATGTTTCAAGATATTTTGCCAGTCCAGTCGTGGTGGTTTTGTAAGAGATTTCAAAGTGGGTCAAGCCTCGACCTCCTTGAGCTCTGGAAAGGTAAAGACGATTAGCGTCTGCCCCTGGGTGGTGCATCTTATTGCAAGTCAGCAGCTTACGTATTTTCCTGTTAATCTGCATTTCACTCATGTTCCAATTTAACACATTGAAACTGTAAATAACAACTGGAACCACCAAGAAATCTATAGCCAACACTTTGTTACGTACATTAAACTCGGATTTTAAGACTGCTCGAACTCTTCTGTGACACCCCTTCCTCTCATGCTTGCATGCTAAATGCCAGAGCCCTAATTTATTCTGAGGTTTTTGTAAGTTTGTTCCTGCTCTAGTTCTTTTATAACTGTGTCAATATTCTAATACCACTGAATGTGAAGTCTTCAATTTCCCTTTCTGGAAAGTGGCCTTGGCACATTTATCAAGACCAAATTCCAAACCCATATCATCACTGAATGCTTTCACAGTACGTAATAGTTAATTATCGTCTTTGCCATGCAGTTTTAAGTCATCCATATAAAATAGATTATTTTCTTGTCACCAATTTTGTAACGATACCCTGGTCTGTTAAGTTCAATCATCATCATTATTATTATTATTATTATTATTATTATAACGTGCTTTCACTTCACTACCGAGCGCAGCTCTGTGCGCCTTGGGTATGTGCTGTGGTTTGCTGTGGTGCTCTTATGTTTACTGTATTGAAAGTGTTTTGCGTAGAATGTGTGCAGTACCCAGTAGTGCAATTTTCTGTATGTTATATATATTTGTAAGTCCTGGTGTTTTTGTTATGTATTTGTCTGAATATTTTTTTTATTATACCTAAGGCACCTACTATGATAGGAATTGTTTCTGTTTTTAGACTCCACATTCGAGTTATCCTTATTTCCAGGTCTTTGTATTTTGAAAGTTTTTCCATTTCTTTTAGAGAAACGTTGTCATCTGCTGGTATTGATACATCAATTAGAAAACATTTTTTTTCTTCATGATCTTTGACAACTATATCTGGTCTATTTTCCTTAATTTCTCTATCTGTGTGTATTGGCATATCCCAGAGTATGGTTGCTTTCTCGTTTTCTGTGACCTTTTCTGGCGTGTGTTTATACTATCTTTTTTCTGTTGTTATTCCATAGTGTTGGCATAGCTTCCAGTGTATATAGGTCCCAGCTCTGTCGTGTCTGTGAATATATTCCTTCTTAGCCAGGACTGGGCGGCCAGAGATAATATGATTTATTGTTTCTTGTCCATCTCCACATATTCTACAGTTACTTGTTATATTTCTTTTCATTATGTGTTTTTGGTAATTTCTGGTGGGGAGGCTCTGGTCTTGTGCAGCAATTAAAAATCCTTCAGTCTCTGCTTTGAGTCCTGAGCTTCTCAGCCATTGCTGGGATTTTTCTCTGTCTATTTCTTTCGCATTTAGTTTAGCCCAGTATTTACCATGTAGGGGCTTTTCTTGCCATCGTTTTATCATGGTCCGTTGCTGTTCTAGTTTTAGTTTGGATTTCATTTGTTTTATAGCTTTTGTTGTTTCTTCTTCTTCTTCGTATTTGTTAGGTAGATTGATTTCTTGTTTGTATTTGTCAGCTTCCTTAAATACTGAAAACAGTTTTTTGTTTTGTTCGTGTTTTGTAGCTATTTGTATTAGTTTCCCTTGCTTCTGGAGCAGGTATTTTTGCAGTCCTATGGTGGTTATTTTATAATAGTTTTCTAGCTGTATAAGACCCCTGCCACCTTCTGTGCGTTTTATATATAGCCTTTCTATGTCAGATTTTGGGTGGTGCATCCTATATCCTGTCATTATTTTTCTTGTTTTCCTGTCTATTTTACATAGTTCGTTTAGTGTCCAGTTAAGGATGTTGTAGCTGTAGCTTATAACTGGGACAGCTAAAGTGTTGATACCCATTATCTTGTTTTTAGCATTGAGCTCTGTTTTTAGTATTGATCTAACTCGTCTATAATACTCTTTCTTTATTTTTTCTTTCATTTGTGTATGTTGTATCCTATCTAGTTCATTGACTCCTAAATACTTATATGGTTGGCTTTCGTCTAGTTCCCTTATTTCATTGGCTTTATCTAGTGTTATATTGCTACTTTTAACTAATTTTCCTCTTTTCAGGGTTGCTTTGGCATAGAAGGTGGCTGACTGTTTTTCCGTAGCATTTGTAACCGCATCCAGTTCTATTTAGCAATTCGGTTAAAGGTGTGAGTGCCAGGCAGAACAGGAGTGGAGAGAGCGTGTCTCCCTGGAATATTCCTCTTCTAATGGGGATGGCTTTCGTTTTCACAAGTCCCTCTTTTGTTTGGAGCTATAGCACTGTCTGCCATTTGTTCATTGAGTGCTCTATGATAATTGGTGCCACCTTGTTTATGGCTAGTGTTTCCAGAATCCACGTGTGGGGAACACTGTCGAAAGCCTTTTGGTAGTTCACCCAGGCCATACTGAGGCCTTTCTTCTTTCTGCGGCTGTCTTCAGTTATGGCTTTATTGATCAATAATTGATCTTTACAGCCGTATGAGCCCTTGCAGCATCCCAGGTTGTTATTTTCCAGGTGTTTACTCAATCTCTGCGATATTATTGCAGTAAAGGCTTTGTAGATCGTAGGGAGACAGGTTATAGGTCTATAGTTTTGTGGTTTCTCCGTTTCTGTGGATTTGGGGATTAAGATGGTTTTCCTTTTTGTGAGCCATTCAGGCATTGTCTCTGGCTCTGCTAGTATGTTGTTAAAGTTTTCTGCCAGCTTTTTATGCATTCCTGGCAGGTGTTTTAACCAGAAATTGGGGGTCTTGTCGTGTCCAGGTGCCTTCCAGTTGCTTAGTCTTTGTAGTGTCTGGGTGACCTCTTCAGCTGTTATAGGGGCCCAGAGTTGCTCAGGTGCTAAGTTCGTTGTTTTAATGGTCCTTTTCTGGGGTTGTTGCTTCACCGACCATATTTGTTTCCAGAATTTCTCTAGTTCTTCTGCTGTTGGTGCTGAAGTAATGTCTATTTTATTTTTATCCAGTTCTTGGTAGAGTTTTTTGGGGTTGGATTTGAACTGCTTGTTTTGTTCAAAGAAACGTTGGCGTTTCTCATACCGGCGGATCCTTTGTGCTTTGGCAAGGATGTTTTGCTTTAGTTTTTCTTTTGCCTCAGGTAAGTCTTTTTCTGTAATGCTGTATTTGTACAGTATTTTTGTTTTCTTCTTGTTACTTAGTAGTGTTGATTGTTTACTAATTTCGTTGAGAATCGATAAATCTTTTCTCTTTTTTAAAATTTTGTTCTGGATGTTATTTATCCACAAGGTCTGTTTGAGTGGTAGAACTCCTGTTCGGATGGGTTTGAGTGAGTATCCTGCTTCTTTTGTGGCTGCAGTGGCTGCCGCATATATTATGTCATTTAGCTCAGTGATATTGCCTGTTGTTTCTGTGGTTGTTAGTTCCGTGACGGCCAGGTTTATGCTATTTATTATTGATGTTGTTTTATTGTCTATTTTGATTTTTGGGAGATATAATCTGTGGTCCATTCTAAGATCTGTGGTTTTCAGTTCTTTGGTCATTTTCATTTTCATAGTATCGTAATTATTAGGTTTCCCTTCGTTATTTCCAGGCTTTATATTTGTTTTGCCTTCCTTTTCATTCATATGTTTGTCTGTGGTGTTCTGGTTTGGTGCTTTTTGTACACTATTATACATCTCTACGGTCTGGGTTTGTTGTTTTTTGTTTACTTCGTTTTTGCCGGAAATGTTACGTTTGTCCTCGTGTTTTGCTATCTCAGTGTTTATATTATTATTTGGCATTGCTGTGTGACTACTATCTAGATTTTCCTGATGT
>NC_142952.1:36199837-36239837 GCF_046866305.1 Octopus bimaculoides | reverse complement strand
CACAAGAATCAAGAAATGGTCATGCAAAAGAAATTTATTGTTTCTTTTCCTAATTTCCCTGTTTGTAGCTGTCTGCTTTGGGAGTTTGATCACTGCCGTTGTTTTTTTATCAAACGCCGATCTAGGTAAGAAAGAAAAATGAGTTTAGATTTCATTACATATTGTATGTATGTATGTATGTATGTATACACACACACACACACACACACACAAACACACACACACACACACACGCATAGTTGTAATGATTTCACATTTTGGTTCAGGGCCAACAGTTTTTAAAGATGGGACGATGTCTTTTACATCGGTCAAAGTACCTGACTGATATTTATTTTATCGGTCCCCGAAAGGATAAAAGCATTGTCGATCTCGGCGGAATTTGAGCTCAGAACATAGAGATGGACGAAATGCCTCTAAGCCTGATGTCCGGCGTTCTAACGGTTCAGCCATCTCACAAACCTATATCGAGTTTACACTTAACTGAAGGATCACACAATACTGTTTGTTGTGTTCATATTTATTATTGTTGAACAAGAACAGTATTCACAATAATCTTACTAATCTATAAGCATCATCGGTAGCAAGTCTCCACTATCAATGACATGCTTAGAGAAATCTAGTCTCAACTGATAAAGAAAAACAGCGATATATAGATAAAAAAATATATACATTAAACTGATAAAATACAGAGCAAAATTTAAACGTTGCTTTTTTCTCTCTTTCAGTATCTACAAAGACAACAAGAACCCCGTCAACTGAAGCGGAACCAAATACACGATATACTACTGAACAATCAACAACCACTGATCAACAAACTACTACATTGGAATCATTCACTACCACCATTGAACATCGAAGTACGGATGTAACCCCATCAAGCACAAGTGAAGAGCCATCCACTTCCACGGTGTCTTCCACTGCACAACCATCGACAACCGCTGAACAGACATCAACAGTCACTGAGAAACAATCAACAACCACTGAGCAACCAGCAACAACCACTGAACAGACGTCAACAACCACTGAACAACCAACAACAACCACTGAGCAACAATCATCAACCACTGAACTGACATCAACAACGACTGAAATGACATCAACAACCACTGAACAACAACCAACAACCACTGAACAGCCATCAACAACCACTGAACAACAATCAACAACCACTGAACAGACATCAACAACCACTGAACAACAACCAACAACCACTGAACAGCCATCAACAACCACTGAACAACAATCAACAACAACTGAACAGCCATCAACAACCACTGAACAACCAACAACAACCACTGAACAACAACCAACAACCACTGAACAGACATCAACAACGACTGAACAACAATCAACAACCACTGAACAGCCATCAACAACCACTGAACAACCAACAACAACCACTGAACAACAATCAACAACCACTGAACTGACATCAACAACCACTGAACAACAATCAACAACCACTGAACAGCCATCAACAACTACTGAACAACCAACAACAACCACTGAACAACAACCAACAACCACTGAACAGACATCAACAACGACTGAACAACAATCAACAACCACTGAACAGCCATCAACAACCACTGAACAACAATCAACAACCACTGAACAACCAACAACAACCACTGAACAACAACCAACAACCACTGAACAGACATCAACAACGACTGAACAACAATCAACAACCACTGAACAGCCATCAACAACCACTGAACAACAATCAACAACCACTGAACTGACATCAACAACCACTGAACAACAATCAACAACCACTGAACAGCCATCAACAACCACTGAACAACCAACAACAACCACTGAACAACAACCAACAACCACTGAACAGACATCAACAACGACTGAACAACAATCAACAACCACTGAACAGCCATCAACAACCACTGAACAACAATCAACAACCACTGAACAACAATCAACAACCACTGAACTGACATCAACAACCACTGAACAACAACCAACAACCACTGAACAGACATCAACAACGACTGAACAACAACCAACAACCACTGAACAGCCATCAACAACCACTGAACAACCAACAACAACCACTGAACAACAACCAACAACCACTGAACAGACATCAACAACGACTGAACTGACATCAACAACCACTGAACAACAATCAACAACCACTGAACAACCAACAACAACCACTGAACAGACATCAACAACGACTGAACAACAATCAACAACCACTGAACAGCCATCAACAACCACTGAACAACAATCAACAACCACTGAACTGACATCAACAACCACTGAACAACAATCAACAACCACTGAACAGCCATCAACAACCACTGAACAACCAACAACAACCACTGAACAACAAACAACAACCACTGAACAGACATCAACAACGACTGAACAACAATCAACAACCACTGAACAGCCATCAACAACCACTGAACAACAATCAACAACCACTGAACAACAATCAACAACCACTGAACTGACATCAACAACCACTGAACAACAACCAACAACCACTGAACAGACATCAACAACGACTGAACAACAACCAACAACCACTGAACAGCCATCAACAACCACTGAACAACCAACAACAACCACTGAACAACAACCAACAACCACTGAACAGACATCAACAACGACTGAACTGACATCAACAACCACTAAACAGCCATCAACAACCACTGAACAACAATCAACAACCGTTGAACAGACATCAACAACGACTGAACTGACATCAACAACCACTAAACAGCCATCAACAACCACTGAACAACAATCAACAACCGTTGCACAGACATCAACAACAACTGAACCACCATCAACAACCACTGCACAGACATCAACAACCACTGAACAGACATCAGCAACAACTGAACAGACATCAACAACCACTGAACAACCATCAACAACAACTGAACAGACATCAACAACCACTGAACAGCCATCAACAACCACTGAACAACAATCAACAACCACTGAACAAACATCAACAACCAGTGAACAGACATCAACAACCACTGAACAGCCATCAACAACCACTGAACAGCCATCAACAACCACTGAACAACAATCAACAACCACTGAACAAACATCAACAACCAGTGAACAGACATCAACAACCACTGAACAACCATCAACAGCAACTGAACAGCCATCATCAACCACTGAACAACCATCAACAAGCACTGAACAGACATCAACAACCACTGAACAGCCATCAACAACCACTGAACAACAATCAACAAACAGTGAACAGACATCAACAACCACTGAACAACCATCAACAACCACTGAACAGACATCAAAAACCACTGAACAACAATCAACAACCACTGAACAGACATCAACAACCACTGAACAACAATCAACAAACACTGAACAACAATCAACAACCACTGAACAAACATCAACAACCACTGAACAGACATCAACAACCACTGAACAACAATCAACAACCACTGAACAAACATCAACAACCAGTGAACAGACATCAACAACCACTGAACAACCATCAACAATCACTGCACAGACATCAACAACCACTGAACAACAATCAACAAACACTGAACAACAATCAACAAACACTGAACAACAATCAACAAACACTGAACAAACATCAACAACCAGTGAAGAGACATCAACCACTGAACAATCATCAACAACCACTGAACAGCAATCAACAGCCACTGAACAACCATCGACAACCACTGAACAGACATCAACAACAACTGAACAACAATCAACAACCACTGAACAACAATCAACAACCACTGAACAAACATCAACAACCAGTGAACAGACATCAACAACCTCTGAACAACCATCAACAACCACTGAACAGACATCAACAATCACTGAACAACAATCAACAAACACTGAACAACAATCAACAACCACTGAACAAACATCAACAACCACTGAACAGCCATCGACAACCACTGAACAGACATCAACAACCACTGAACAGCCATCGACAACCACTGAACAGACATCAACAACCACTGAACAACCATCAACAACCACTGAACAGACATCAACAATCACTGAACAACAATCAACAAACACTGAACAACAATCAACAACCACTGAACAAACATCAACAACCACTAAACAGCCATCGACAACAACTGAACAGACATCAACAACCACTGAACAACAATCAACAACCACTGAACAACCATCGACAACCGCTGAACAGACATCAACAACCACTGAACAACAATCAACAACCACTGAACAGACATCAACAACCACTGAACAACAATCAACAACCACTGAACAACCATCAACAACAAATGAACAGACATCAACAACCACTGAACAACCATCGACAACCACTGAACAAACATCAACAACCAGTGAACATACATCAACAACCACTGAACAACCATCAACAACCAGTGAACAGACATCAAAAACCACTGAACAACCATCAACAACCACTGAACAGACATCAAAAACCACTGAACAACAATCAACAACCACTGAACAGACATCAACAACCAGTGAACAGACATCAACAACCACTGAACAACAATCAACAACCACTGAACAAACATCAACAACCACTGAACAACCATCAACAACCACTGAACAACAATCAACAAACACTGAACAACAATCAACAACCACTGAAAAGCCATCAACAACCACTGAACAAATATCAACAACCAGTGAACAGACATCGACAACCACTGAACAGACATCAACAACCACTGAAGATACATCAACAACCACTGAACAACAACCAACAACCACTGAACAGACATCAACAACCACAATTGAAGTGCCATACACTTCCACGGTGTCTTTGCCTACATCAAGTGATATTCCATCCACCACAGATGACTTTACGACAACAACAGGCACTTGTAAGTCATTTCCTTCCTTCAAATAAGTCATTCACGCGCCGTAAATCCTTTCTTGAGTATTTGAAGGTGCTTCCGAGGGCAATACATATCTTATATAAGATCTTTCCAATGAGAAAATCTTGCGTATACTCTCTCAGATGTACCTTCGTTTCTTATCATATTTAAATCGAAGCGATGAGAATCATTATCCGTGTAAATGTGTAATTTTGCCTGTTTTACACACAGTCGATCACAGCAGAATTTGAAGAGGCAACCTTCGGTTAAGCTGTCACACATTATGTGACAATATATCTGTTCTGGTTTTCGATAAAGCTTTTTTAGACTGAGTATATTTCTTTTACTCACCGTATATATATATATATATATATATATACATACATAATATATATATATATATATATATATATATATATATATATATATATATATATATATATATATATATATATATATATATATATATATATATATACTTATATATATATACAAGTGAATTTTGAAAGAGAGAGAAGTAAATAGATAGATAGATAGATAATGATGTATACTAGATTAGTCTGTGTAGTGAGACAAAATTCATCTTGTCTGTAATGCCATCCGGAATCTTCTTGTGAAGTATGAACATTTATTTGAACAAACGGTGCTTTCGTTGGACTTTTAAGTTTGAGTTTGGTGCTCGAAGTTTCCTGACCATTTTCCTATGAAATGTCCCCTTCTTTGCCTCTATGATTCTGTGCAGAACTTTTTGTATAATGATTTATAGTTATTATTGGTTTCCTTCTAACCTGACCTTGTTTTTAATTCCCTTCACAGTGACTAACGTAGTTATGAACTTAGAAATGTCCCTGGATGAAAAATACAAACGAATATATTCCAACCTTGACGCAAATGAGACCCAGCAGAAAATTGAGGAAATCACCACAAAGGTAAGATTTACATTAACGTCATAGACGTCTCTTAGACGTTTCCTGTTCTCGCTGCTCTCAAATTTTGGAGATAGATTCTAGAAGTCATTTAAACCGGGCTGATCTATTATAGTGCATGCTTTCTGATAGTGGAAGTTGTATTCGTTTCGGACTGACATATTTTCGTCTGCAATGTGAGGATTAAGATTTTATACGTCAACAAAACTAATGACTCGGATTTACGGGACAATCATAGCGGGACACATTAACAAAAATACATGCGCATAATCATATTCGGCAATACGTTTGTTTGTTTGTGTGTATAAATAAATACATACATATATATATATATATATATGCATATATATGCTCGAAACGTCAAAGACTTTCTGTATTCCCGAGCGTCATACTAATATATCCTTTTGTTATTTACACCACCTGTCCTCGTCTGTTGTTATTATTTGTATATTCTCCCATATATATATATATATATATATATATATATATATATATATATATATATATATATGCATATATATATATAAATCAGAATTTAATGATTGGAGAAAACGCATGTTATAATTGCAATTATAACATGCGTTTTCTCCAATCCTTAAATTCTTAAATATACTCAAATACCCAAAATTTCAAGGAGTTCCTGCCTTAAAAACAGGAGCTAACCACAGTTATTTTGTGTTCTTTGCTACATTGGTTTCTATTAACCCATTTATTCTATCAGAAGAATTTTTATTCATTAAGATAGAAGAAATACACATAATTATATATATATATATATATATATATATATATATATATATATATATATATATATATATATATATATATGCATATACATGCACACATGGTGTCAACATATATATATATATATATATATATATATATATAGCACAAATATATATGTTTACACCGTGTGAACGTGTTTGGATTTTTCTGTTTGTGTTTGCGCATATGTATGCAAATAAATATTAAACAATATTTTCGGTGTAACTCGAAGTGGATAAGACTAGAGTGTAACTATTGGCTTACTATCACTACTATGTATATATTGTGTATATGCATAAGTGTGTGGGGTATACGAATGTGAGTTTTTCTGCAAGTGTCCGTTTGTGCAACTCTATATCAAATATGCAGATATGCATCCATCGAATGTGCTGCCATCACTTCGCTATTGCCATTGATAATGTACCGAAATTTTCGCAAGCAACGGAGGAATTGTAGTGATATCAAGAATTGTGAAAAATGTATTTATTTGTATTATGATTTTACACAATTTTGCTGTAAGAATCGAAAAAGTTTTCTTTAGATAAAAGTCAGTATTATTATGTCGAAGATTTTTGATCATTTCTGCCGCCCCTTCGAAAATCTCAGAGTATTTTTAGATTTGTAAATGCTTTCTTTTTATTAATTTTAGGTTGATGAATCAATGAGAAACGACAGTAAGCTTGAAGACAATTATGTTGGCAGTAATGTTACCGAATTAAGGTCAGTGGAACGACAGGTTTCCCTTTCGTAAGGCAATAATGTTTACTTGTGTGTATGATAAACATATATATGTGTGTGTACATATGTATGAATGTATGTATGCATGTATCTATCTATCACTTTATCTATCTATCTATCTATCTATCTATCTATCTATCTATCTATCTATCTATCTATCTATCTATCTATCTATCTATATATATATATATATATATATATATATATATATATATATAGATAGATAGATAGATAGATAGATAGTTAGATAGATAGATAGATAGATAGATAGATAGATAGATAGATAGATAGATAGATAGATAGACAGACGTAGATGCGTCAATTTAATAATTCTCATTAAACAATAATTTATATATATTATCTCTTTTATCCTTCACTTGTTTCAGTATTTAGACATGCGGCAATGCTGGGGCACCGCCATGAACAATTCGTTTTTGTCAAATGAATAGACCCCAGTACTTGCTTCTTTTGTTAAACCTGGGATTTATTTTATCAGTTCTTTTGACGAAACGCTAAGTTGCGGAAACATAAACACACCAACATCGATTGTCAAGTGGTAAGGGATAAACACACACACACACTTTCTCTCTCTCTCTATCTCTCTCTCTCTGTCTGTCTGTCTGTCTCTCTCTTCTCTCTCTCTCTCTCTCTCTCTCTCTCTCTCTCTCTCTCTCTCTCTCAGTTGGACATTAATTTCTCGTGTTATACGATGAACTACGTAAACAAATTTACGGAATATCACAAACACAAATGATTATCATTTATTCTGATTAAGCAATAGAACAACACGTAGAATGAACGAGCAGAAGATACACAACATGAAAACATCAGATTGTACACTTATTAAAAATATACAAACCTTACATAAAAGCTGTTACATAATTGAAATGAGTTCGAATTGGATGTAGGAACGAGTCAATGGGAAACGGTGATAGTTAATTACGATTTGATTACGTCTACAATGTTTTACGAGAGATTTGAAAGGGCGATAGTTGACAAGAGTTGAAAGAGAATACTTGTTGGAAATCGAAACACTTTCTAAATTTAGTTTCTCCATATTGGTACAAAAACTGGAAGAGAACAAAGCAGAGGGAGAGATAAAAAGAAAGAATATTGAGGGTCTAAGCATCAACACTGGGGAGATATTTATATGATTTTTAATGCTTTTGTTTTGAATACTGAGAAATTATTCTTTGCAGAAACTAAACGTAATCTCTGGTGAGAGAAGTTGAGTAGCGATCGACAATTCTGAGAAGGAATATTTTGTGATTTCTGTGGTTAAAATTAAAACTTCTTGAAAGGAAAAAGAAATATTTACAGAATATATTCGTGTCTTGTTATAAAACATTAACTTTTCGTTTTTCTTGTTTTCAGAAATGGTAGTTTGCTTGTCTTTATGTTTCTAAATTTCCAAAGACGAATTGATCAGAGTGAGGAGGAATTTAAAGGCTTGATCCAAATCAACATTACACTCAAAATTATTCTGCGAATACCAGGTGTTATCAAAGACAAAACAAAAGTTTATTGGCAAGGTAAGGCAATAAGTGATATATTATATTATAACAGTATAGACATAAAGATGTATAGTACATACATATATTTGTAATATATATATATATATATATATATATATATATATATATATATATATATATATATATATATATATATATATATATATATATATATATATATTTATATTACATATATATGTATGTACTATACGTCTTTATGTCTACATATATATATATATATATATATATATATATATATATATATATTATATTGTATTATATTAGAGGAAAACGTTGAACAATGATCAAGGCAGGACGAGTATCTAAAGAGTATCTATATTTTATAGATGGAATGAAATCACAATACCATTTAATGAGAGTGTATAGAAATTGATAAATAAGAAGATGGAAAAAGATTCCTTCTACTATTCTTACTAACACCTCGGCTATAATAAACTTAGCTGCAATGGCCGCTAACCTATCTACGCATTTATGCATTTATGCTATTTCTACAGATTTACCAAAATGTCAATAAATACAATGGAGCGATCAATAATGTCCACCCACCCCTTCCCCAAAAATTTAAATCGATGTTTGTAATATAGATTTTATGACATGTGTTAACTTTTACAGGTACACAGCAATCGACCACAGCAGAGACATTTACATCAACGTCCACTGAGAAACAATCAACAACCACTGAGCAACCAGCAACAACCACTGAAGAGACGTCAACAACCACTGAACAACCAACAACAACCACTGAGCAACAATCATCAACCACTGAACTGACACCAACAACGACTGAACAACAATCAACAACCACTGAACTGACATCAACAACCACTGAACAACCAACAACAATCACTGAACAACCAACAACAACCACTGAACAACCAACAACAACCACTGAACAACCAACAACAACCATTGAACAACAATCAACAACCACTGAACTGACATCAACAACCACTGAACAACCAACAACAACCACTGAACAACCAACAACAACCACTGAACAACCAACAACAACCACTGAACAACAACCAACAACGACTGAACAGCCATCAACAACCACTGAACAACCAACAACAACCACTGAACAACCAACAACAACCACTGAACAACAATCAACAACCACTGAACTGACATCAACAACCACTGAACAACCAACAACAACCACTGAACAACCAACAACAACCACTGAACAACCAACAACAACCACTGAACAACCAACAACAACGACTGAACAACAATCAACAACCACTGAACTGACATCAACAACCACTGAACAACCAACAACAACCACTGAACAACCAACAACAACCACTGAACAACAACCAACAATCACTGAACAGACATCACCAAACACTGAACAGCCATCAACAACCACTGAACAGACATCAACAACCAATGAACAACCATCAACAACCACTGAACAGCCATCAACAACCACTGAACCACCATCAACAACCACTGCACAGACATCAACAACCAGTGAACAGACATCAACAACCACTGAACAGACATCAACAACAACTGAACAGACATCAACAACCACTGAACAACCATCAGCAACAACTGAACAGACATCAACAACCACTGAACAACCATCAACAAGCACTGAACAGACATCAACAACCACTGAACAGCCATCAACAACCACTGAACAACAATCAACAACCACTGAACAAACATCAACAACCAGTGAACAGACATCAACAACCACTGAACAACCATCAACAACCAGTGACCAGACATCAACAACCACTGAACAGACATCAACAACCACTGAACAACCATCAAAAACCAGTGAACAGACATCAACAACCAGTGAACAGACATCAACAACCACTGAACAACCATCAACAACCAGTGAACATACATCAACAACAACTGAACAGACATCAACAACCACTGAACAACCATCAACAACAACGGAACAGACATCAACAACCACTGAACAACCATCAACAAGCACTGAACAGACATCAGCAACCACTGAACAACCATCGACAACCGCTGAACAGACATCAACAACCACTGAACAACAATCAACAACCACTGAACAAACATCAACAACCAGTGAACAGACATCAACAACCACTGCACAACCATCAACAACCAGTGAACATACATCAACAACCACTGAACAGACATCAACAACCAGTGAACAGACATCAACAACAACTGAACAGACATCAACAACCACTGAACAACCATCAACAACAACTGAACAGCCATCAACAACCACTGAACAACCATCAACAAGCACTGAACAGACATCAACAACCACTGAACAGCCATCAACAACCACTGAACAACAATCAACAACCACTGAACAAACATCAACAACCAGTGAACATACATCAACAACCACTGAACAACCATCAACAACCAGTGAACAGACATCAACAACCACTGAACAACAATCAACAAACACTGAACAGACATCAAAAACCACTGAACAACAATCAACAACCACTGAACAGACATCAACAACCAGTGAACAGACATCAACAACCACTGAACAACAATCAACAACCACTGAACAAACATCAACAACCACTGAACAACCATCAACAACCACTGAACAACAATCAACAAACACTGAACAACAATCAACAACCACTGAACAATCATCAACAACCACTGAACAGCAATCAACAGCCACTGAACAACCATCAACAACCACTGAACAACAATCAACAATCAATGAACAAACATCAACAACCAGTGAACAGACATCACCAACAAGTGAACAGACATCAACAACCACTGAACAGACATCAACAACCACTGAACAACAATCAACAACCACTGAACAACCATCGACAACCACTGAACAGACATCAACAACCGCTGAACAACCATCGACAACCACTGAACAGACATCAACAACCACTGAACAACCATCAACAACCACTGAACAGACATCAGCAACCGCTGAACAACAATCAACAACCACTGAACAGCCATCAACAACCACTGAACAACAATCAACAACCACTGAACAAACATCAACAACCAGTGAACAGACATCGACAACCACCGAAGAACCATCAACAACCACTGAACAGACATCAACAACCACTGTACAACCATCAAAAACCACTGAACAGACATCAACAACTACTCAACATACATCAGCAACCACTGAACAACAATCAACAACCACTGAAAAGCCATCAACAACCACTGAACAAATATCAACAACCAGTGAACAGACATCGACAACCACTGAACAGACATCAACAACCACTGAAGATACATCAACAACCACTGAACAACAATCAACAACCACTGAACAGACATCAACAACCACAATTGAAGTGCCATACACTTCCACGGTGTCTTTGCCTACATCAAGTGATATTCCATCCACCACAGGTGACTTTACGACAACAACAGGCACTTGTAAGTCATTTCCTTCCTTCAAATAAGTCATTCACGCGCCGTAAATCCTTTCTTGAGTATTTGAAGGTGCTTCCGAGGGCAATACATATCTTATATAAGATCTTTCCAATGAGAAAATCTTGCGTATACTCTCTCAGATGTACCTTCGTTTCTTATCATATTTAAATCGAAGCGATGAGAATCATTATCCGTGTAAATGTGTAATTTTGCCTGTTTTACACACAGTCGATCACAGCAGAATTTGAAGAGGCAACCTTCGGTTAAGCTGTCACACATTATGTGACAATATATCTGTTCTGGTTTTCGATAAAGCTTTTTTAGACTGAGTATATTTCTTTTACTCACCGTATATATATATATATATATATATATATATATATATATATATATATATATATATATATATATATATATATATATATATATATATATATATATATATATATATATATATATATATATATATATATACTTATATATATATACAAGTGAATTTTGAAAGAGAGAGAAGTAAATAGATAGATAGATAGATAATGATGTATACTAGATTAGTCTGTGTAGTGAGACAAAATTCATCTTGTCTGTAATGCCATCCGGAATCTTCTTGTGAAGTATGAACATTTATTTGAACAAACGGTGCTTTCGTTGGACTTTTAAGTTTGAGTTTGGTGCTCGAAGTTTCCTGACCATTTTCCTATGAAATGTCCCCTTCTTTGCCTCTATGATTCTGTGCAGAACTTTTTGTATAATGATTTATAGTTATTATTGGTTTCCTTCTAACCTGACCTTGTTTTTAATTCCCTTCACAGTTACTAACGTAGTTATGAACTTAGAAATGTCCCTGGATGAAAAATACAAACGAATATATTCCAACCTTGACGCAAATGAGACCCAGCAGAAAATTGAGGAAATCACCACAAAGGTAAGATTCACATTAACGTCATAGACGTCTCTTAGACGTTTCCTGTTCTCGCTACTCTCAAATTTTGGAGATAGATTCTAGAAGTCATTTAAACCGGGCTGATCTATTATAGTGCATGCTTTCTGATAGTGGAAGTTGTATTCGTTTCGGACTGACATATTTTCGTCTGCAATGTGAGGATTAAGATTTTATACGTCAACAAAACTAATGACTCGGATTTACGGGACAATCATAGCGGGACACATTAACAAAAATACATGCGCATAATCATATTCGGCAATACGTTTGTTTGTTTGTGTGTATAAATAAATACATACATATATATATATATATATATGCATATATATGCTCGAAACGTCAAAGACTTTCCGTATTCCCGAGCGTCATACTAATATATCCTTTTGTTATTTACACCACCTGTCCTCGTCTGTTGTTATTATTTGTATATTCTCCCATATATATATATATATATATATCTATATATATATATATATATATATATATAAATATATATATATATATATATATATATATATATATATATATATATATATATATATATATATATATATATATATATATATGTATATATATATATATATATATATATATATATATATATATATATATATATATATGCATATATATATATATAAATCAGAATTTAATGATTGGAGAAAACGCATGTTATAATTGCAATTATAACATGCGTTTTCTCCAATCCTTAAATTCTTAAATATACTCAAATACCCAAAATTTCAAGGAGTTCCTGCCTTAAAAACAGGAGCTAACCACAGTTATTTTGTGTTCTTTGCTACATTGGTTTCTATTAACCCATTTATTCTATCAGAAGAATTTTTATTCATTAAGATAGAAGAAATACACATAATTATATATATATATATATATATATATAGCACAAATATATATGTTTACACCGTGTGAACGTGTTTGGATTTTTCTGTTTGTGTTTGTGCATATGTATGCAAATAAATATTAAACAATATTTTCGGTGTAACTCGAAGTGGATAAGACTAGAGTGTAACTATTGGCTTACTATCACTACTATGTATATATTGTGTATATGCATAAGTGTGTGGGGTATACGAATGTGAGTTTTTCTGCAAGTGTCCGTTTGTGCAACTCTATATCAAATATGCAGATATGCATCCATCGAATGTGCTGCCATCACTTCGCTATTGCCATTGATAATGTACCGAAATTTTCGCAAGCAACGGAGGAATTGTAGTGATATCAAGATTTGTGAAAAATGTATTTATTTGTATTATGATTTTACACAATTTTGCTGTAAGAATCGAAAAAGTTTTCTTTAGATAAAAGTCAGTATTATTATGTCGAAGATTTTTGATCATTTCTGCCGCCCCTTCGAAAATCTCAGAGTATTTTTAGATTTGTAAATGCTTTCTTTTTATTAATTTTAGGTTGATGAATCAATGAGAAACGACAGTAAGCTTGAAGACAATTATGTTGGCAGTAATGTTACCGAATTAAGGTCAGTGGAACGACAGGTTTCCCTTTCGTAAGGCAATAATGTTTACTTGTGTGTATGATAAACATATATATGTGTGTGTACATATGTATGAATGTATGTATGCATGTATCTATCTATCACTTTATCTATCTATCTATCTATCTATCTATCTATCTATCTATCTATCTATCTATCTATCTATCTATCTATCTATCTATATATATATATATATATATATATATATATATATATATATAGATAGATAGATAGATAGATAGATAGTTAGATAGATAGATAGATAGATAGATAGATAGATAGATAGATAGATAGATAGACAGACGTAGATGCGTCAATTTAATAATTCTCATTAAACAATAATTTATATATATTATCTCTTTTATCCTTCACTTGTTTCAGTATTTAGACATGCGGCAATGCTGGGGCACCGCCATGAACAATTCGTTTTTGTCAAATGAATAGACCCCAGTACTTGCTTCTTTTGTTAAACCTGGGATTTATTTTATCAGTTCTTTTGACGAAACGCTAAGTTGCGGAAACATAAACACACCAACATCGATTGTCAAGTGGTAAGGGATAAACACACACACACACTTTCTCTCTCTCTCTATCTCTCTCTCTCTGTCTGTCTGTCTGTCTCTCTCTTTCTCTCTCTCTCTCTCTCTCTCTCTCTCTCTCTCTCTCTCTCTCTCTCTCAGTTGGACATTAATTTCTCGTGTTATACGATGAACTACGTAAACAAATTTACGGAATATCACAAACACAAATGATTATCATTTATTCTGATTAAGCAATAGAACAACACGTAGAATGAACGAGCAGAAGATACACAACATGAAAACATCAGATTGTACACTTATTAAAAATATACAAACCTTACATAAAAGCTGTTACATAATTGAAATGAGTTCGAATTGGATGTAGGAACGAGTCAATGGGAAACGGTGATAGTTAATTACGATTTGATTACGTCTACAATGTTTTACGAGAGATTTGAAAGGGCGATAGTTGACAAGAGTTGAAAGAGAATACTTGTTGGAAATCGAAACACTTTCTAAATTTAGTTTCTCCATATTGGTACAAAAACTGGAAGAGAACAAAGCAGAGGGAGAGATAAAAAGAAAGAATATTGAGGGTCTAAGCATCAACACTGGGGAGATATTTATATGATTTTTAATGCTTTTGTTTTGAATACTGAGAAATTATTCTTTGCAGAAACTAAACGTAATCTCTGGTGAGAGAAGTTGAGTAGCGATCGACAATTCTGAGAAGGAATATTTTGTGATTTCTGTGGTTAAAATTAAAACTTCTTGAAAGGAAAAAGAAATATTTACAGAATATATTCGTGTCTTGTTATAAAACATTAACTTTTCGTTTTTCTTGTTTTCAGAAATGGTAGTTTGCTTGTCTTTATGTTTCTAAATTTCCAAAGACGAATTGATCAGAGTGAGGAGGAATTTAAAGGCTTGATCCAAATCAACATTACACTCAAAATTATTCTGCGAATACCAGGTGTTATCAAAGACAAAACAAAAGTTTATTGGCAAGGTAAGGCAATAAGTGATATATTATATTATAACAGTATAGACATAAAGATGTATAGTACATACATATATTTGTAATATATATATATATATATATATATATATATATATATATATATATATATATATATATATATATATATATATATATATTTATATTACATATATATGTATGTACTATACGTCTTTATGTCTACATATATATATATATATATATATATATATATATATATATATATATATATATATTATATTGTATTATATTAGAGGAAAACGTTGAACAATGATCAAGGCAGGACGAGTATCTAAAGAGTATCTATATTTTATAGATGGAATGAAATCACAATACCATTTAATGAGAGTGTATAGAAATTGATAAATAAGAAGATGGAAAAAGATTCCTTCTACTATTCTTACTAACACCTCGGCTATAATAAACTTAGCTGCAATGGCCGCTAACCTATCTACGCATTTATGCATTTATGCTATTTCTACAGATTTACCAAAATGTCAATAAATACAATGGAGCAATCAATAATGTCCACCCACCCCTTCCCCCAAAAATTTAAGTCGATGTTTGTAATATAGATTGTATGACATGTGTGAACTTTTACAGGTACACAGCAATCGACCACAGCAGAGACATTTACATCAACGTCCACTGAGAAACAATCAACAACCACTGAGCAACCAGCAACAACCACTGAAGAGACGTCAACAACCACTGAACAGCCATCAACAACCACTGAACAGCCATCAACAACCACTGAACAACAACCAACAACCACTGAACAGCCATCAACAACCACTGAACAACAACCAACAACCACTGAACAGCCATCAACAACCACTGAACAACAACCAACAACCACTGAACAACCAACAACAACCACTGAACAGCCATCAACAACCACTGAACAGCCATCAACAACCACTGAACAACAACCAACAACCACTGAACAGCCATCAACAACCACTGAACAACAACCAACAACCACTGAACAGCCATCAACAACCACTGAACAGCCATCAACAACCACTGAACAACAATCAACAACCACTGAACTGACATCAACAACCACTGAACAACAATCAACAACCACTGAACTGACAACAACAACCACTGCACAACCAACAACAACCACTGAACAACAACCAACAACCACTGAACAACCAACAACAACCACTGAACAACAACCAACAACCACTGAACAGACATCAACAACGACTGAACAACAATCAACAACCACTGAACTGACATCAACAACCACTGAACAACCAACAACAACCACTGAACAACAACCAACAACCACTGAACAGACATCAACAACCACTGAACAACAATCAACAACCACTGAACTGACATCAACAACCACTGAACAACCAACAACAACCACTGAACAACAACCAACAACCACTGAACAACCAACAACAACCACTGAACAACAACCAACAACCACTGAACAGACATCAACAACCACTGAACAACAATCAACAACCACTGAACTGACATCAACAACCACTGAACAACCAACAACAACCACTGAACAACAACCAACAACCACTGAACAGACATCAACAACCACTGAACAACAATCAGCAACCACTGCGCAACCATCATCAACCACTGAACAACAATCAACAACCACTGAACAACAATCAACGACCACTGAACTACAACCAACAACCACTGAACAACCAACAACAACCACTGAACAACAACCAACAACCACTGAACAGCCATCAACAACCACTGAACAGCCATCAACAACCACTGAACAACAATCAACAACCACTGAACTGACATCAACAACCACTGAACTGACATCAACAACCACTGAACAACAATCAACAACCACTGAACTGACAACAACAACCACTGAACAACCAACAACAACCACTGAACAACAACCAACAACCACTGAACAACCAACAACAACCACTGAACAACAACCAACAACCACTGAACTGACATCAACAACGACTGAACAACAATCAACAACCACTGAACTGACATCAACAACCACTGAACAACAATCAGCAACCACTGCGCAACCATCATCATCCACTGAACAACAATCACCAACCACTGAACAACAATCAACGACCACTGAACTGACATCAACAACCACTGAACAACCAACAACAACCACTGAACAACAACCAACAACCACTGAACAGACATCAACAACGACTGAACAACAATCAACAACCACTGAACTGACATCAACAACCACTGAACAACAATCAGCAACCACTGCGCAACCATCATCAACCACTGAACAACAATCAACAACCACTGAACAACAATCAACGACCACTGAACAACAACCAACAACCACTGAACAACCAACAACAACCACTGAACAACAACCAACAACCACTGAACAGACATCAACAACGACTGAACAACAATCAACAACCACTGAACTGACATCAACAACCACTGAACAACAATCAGCAACCACTGCGCAACCATCATCAACCACTGAACAACCAACAACAACCACTGAACAACAACCAACAACCACTGAACAGACATCAACAACCACTGAACAACAATCAGCAACCACTGCGCAACCATCATCAACCACTGAACAACAATCAACAGCCACTGAACAGACATCAACAACCACTGAACAACAATCAACAGCCACTGCGCAACCATCATCAACCACTGAACAACAATCAACAACCACTGAACAACAATCAACGACCACTGAACAACAACCAACAACCACTGAACAACCAACAACAACCACTGAACAACCAACAACAACCACTGAACAGACATCAACAACCACTGAACAACAACCAACAACCACTGAACAACCAACAACAACCACTGAACAACCAACAACAACCACTGAACAGACATCAACGACCACTGAACAACAACCAACGACCACTGAACAACAATCAACAACCACTGAACAACAATCAGCAACCACTGCGCAACCAACATCAACCACTGAACAACAATCAACAGCCACTGAACAGACATTAATAACCATTCAACAACCATCCACAACCACTGAACAGACATCAACAACCACTGAACAACACTTAACAACTACTGAACAACAATCAGCAACCACTGAACAACAATCAACAACCACTGAACAACAACCGACAACCACTGAACAACAATTAACAACCACTGAACAACAACCGACAACCACTGAACAACAATCAACAACCACTGAAAAACAATTAACAACCACTGAACAACAACCGACAACCACTGAACAACAATCAACAACCACTGAACAACAATCAACAACCACTGAACAACAATTAACAACCACTGAACAACAACCGACAACCACTGAACAACAATCAACAACCACTGAACAACAATCAACAACCACTGAACAACAATCAACAACCATTGAACAACCATCCTCTGCTACTGACCTCTCCTTTGCCACTGACCTCTTCTCTGCCACCAGCGAAACACCATCCACAACCACTGAATTCTCAGCTACCACCACTGATCAATCATTAACCACACCAGTCGCAGGTAAGTCATTCCCTCATTCTTAATGGTGCTCTTATGTCCTCCTAAAGAAAGTGGGAGGACATTTAAATGTCGACATAAGGAGTGTAGAATCGTGAACGTCATATATGTAGATGTGTTCGTCTGACAACCATCGCTTTTTGCTTTATTCGTTATACATTTGCCGACTACGCGAACTGAGGTAATCGGAAATAATGTGCTATCTTTTACCAGACACATATTTAAACGCCTTGTACACTTCGATCCATTATAAATATTAAATACACCACAAATGCTCTATGAGAGATTCCGGATCAAGGATTTATTTAAAATAGTTCAATACAGAATTCTTGAGTGGGTATGTGTATAGGTGTGTGATTTCGTTTCTTGTACTTTGGATGTGAGGGGATTTATTAAATGTTTGTATGATGCTTTTAAATTCCGGCTGACCGATTCAGGTGACACCAAATTTACTTTTACAGATGTTGCCGATGTAATGAATTTAGAAATGCACAAAAATGAGGAATTCAAAAGCATATATTCACAGATTAATGCCACTGAGACCCAACAGAAGATTCGTGAAATTACTTCAGAGGTAAGGTTCATCTTAGTCTGATGTCATATTTCGGCCATAAGCATTTACTAACACGTCCATGTCACTTTTCTCAACATTATATATACGAAATTATATATAAGTGTATATATATATATATATATATATATATATATATATATATATATATATATGTATGTATATATGTAAAATGTTTAATCTCATTCTTTTTAGATCGACGAGTCGGTGAGAAACAACAGTCAGCTGGCGGAGACCTATGTTGGCAGTACGGTTAAAGAACTTAGGTCAGTTTTACAGAAGCATGTTATTATATAATTTCGTTGAGTTATAGCCATTTATAATTGATGCATAAATAAATGCGTATATACATACATACATACATACACTTACGTACATACAGAGGCACATATACGTATATGTATGCATACATATATGTATATATATATATATATATATATGCAAGTGTGTGTCTGTGTGCGTGTGTACATGTGTATATATATATATATATATATATATATATATATACATACAGGGTGCGTAAGGTATTTGAGGACATATCTTTTTGGGGTCATTGCTGCATTTTTAAAAACTTTTTGTTTGTTTCAGAAAGTAATAATAGCACGCGCTCCGCTCAGATTACTCAAGAAATGAAGAGGCATGCTGTTATTGTGGTTATAAAAGCTGAGCATAGCGATTTAGAAATATCTTCATTTTTAAAAGTTTCCAGATCTTTCGTCTACAAAGTTAGTTTTGTAAGGAGCTAGAGACTGGAGATGGAAGCGTGTCACCAGTATCAAAGCATAAAAAACATTTACATGCTCTGCAATCATCATAACACCTGAATTTATCCAGCAAGTTCAACAGAGTATTGATCACAATCCCAGAAAATCTATAGGGTCAATTGCAAAAGATTTCCATATGTCATAAGGAATAGTCAGAAATTTTGTCCACGAAGACATCAGATATGTCTTCTCTGATGAGGAAATGTCAATTTGTCAGAAAAGGCAAATGAAAATCACTACATCAGATCTAAAAGGCTTTTAAACAAACTGAAAAATGCAGCAGAAGATTTGATTTTAGAAAACGTCGATCAAGATCAAATGATTTAGCAGAAAAAATGACATATTGTTATGTGCAGACCCTTCTGATGTTCCAAGTGTAATGCATACAAAATTTCCCGCAGCTGTCATGAATTTAGGTGTTGTCAGCGATGAAGGATATGTGATGCCTCCTTACTTCTTTTCACAAGGCTTTAGAGTTAGCTTTGGCGTCTACATTGAGGTCCTAGATATAATTGTTAAGCCCTGGATAGACAGTGTATGCAATGGAAGGCCATATGTGTTTCAGTAAGGCTCTGTACTATCACATATGGCTCTGGTAACACAGGAATGGATGGCTGAATATTTTCATGATCACATAACCCCTAACATTTGGCCTCCTAATTCCCCAGATCTCAATCTATTGGACTATTACATGTGGAGCATTGTTGAGAGATGTCGATGGACACGCCCATAACACCAAAAAATCTTTGAAAGGTACCATAGTCAGAGTAATGTCCAAAATGAACCAGGACCACTTGATTCGAGCATGTAGATGATTTAGATTTCATATAGAGGCAGTTGTTGAAGCTGAAGGTGGCTTTATTGAATGAAATCATAGAAAAGAAAGTTTATTTTTATCCTCATAGCATTTTTTGATAAATAAAGTTATTATCTGTTATATATCTGTTTTTTTTTTTAAATATAAATATAAATCTGTCTTCAAATATCTTACGCACCCTACACACACATATATATATATATATATATATATATATATATGTATATATATATATATATATATATATATATATATATATATATATATATATATATATATATATATATATATATATATATATATATATATATATATATATATATATATATATATGTATGTATGTATTAATAATTTAGAGAAGAACCACCATGGTGCAACTCACACGACGAAGGAGATCAGACACCACCAAGAAAAACGTACTATGCAGAATACTAGTTTAAAAATCCAAGAGAAAATTTGTAATATTGGACTAAAAATTTAAATCAGTTAAGTTTATAAAAACGAAAGTGGTTGAGTTGCACCATGGTGGTTCTTCTCTAAATTATTAATATATTTTTCATTATACAACTCAATTTGATATTATTAAATTGTATTTCCTTGTAAGTTCGGATTTTGTAATCCTCAAACATTATAATATATATATATATATGTTAAGAGGGTGAGATTTCTTCTGTATTTATGTTCACTTTAAATCATGAACCCAGTTAATATATTGGAAAAAGTTTTTGCTTGCGTTCGATTCATGGCACATTGTCGAAAATTAAGAAGTGGGTAAGAGTAGCATGACCACTTTAGGAATGTGTGCGCTTATATGTAAGAAATGCAGCAATGAGTGAAATGCATTTGAACCTTAACTGACATAATACTTCATGTAAAACCAGTCATAGAGTGCATCGTTAATATACGCAGGGTCTGTTGCAGTTTGAGACGGCAATCAGTGAGATGAAAGACGTCCGTTGAAGTTAGGCTAACAAGTTATCTGAAAGGTTTTGAATGTCACGAATTTCGAAAAATCTGTGCTCGTGTCACAAATTGAAATATTGTTGGAGAGAAATTCTTTAGGTAGAAAGTCTCAAACGAGCTGTGTCACTTGTTGCATGTCTATTTCCATTATATTTAACGCGAGAGGAGTTCATTTGCTCTTATGAGTAATTTGTTGGGAAGCATATATTATGTGGAAGATTTCAACGAGAAAGGGAAACACAAAATTGGTGAGAGGCTATTAGGGTTAGAAATCGAATCGTATTGTAAAACATGGCAAATATTTTCAGATGATGGAAATATGTTGTTTGAATTGGTTCTTATTGTTTATTTCAGAAATGGTAGTTTGATTGTCGATGCTGAACTAACATTCAAGAGTCTGCTACAACAGAATCAATCAGATCCCCAATCTCTGAACGTATTGGAAAATGTCATAAAAAGTATTGAAAATATTCCAGGTGTTATGAAAAACAAAACGACAGCAGATTGGCAAGGTAAGTGAAATACTGGGACTAGGTTCTTGCAAGATATATTTTAAAGAGAAAGACCAAGGACGAAACACAAAAAACACAACGGAATATCAGATAATTAATTCATTGATACAAATAATAGAGACATGAAATTTTGATACTGACAGAGAACATTTAGTGTAATTGAGAGAGAGAGAGAGAGAGAAAGAGAGTAAATGAAGGACAGCTTACGAAAGAGGAGGCGGAGGAATAAGAGATAGAAAGCGAGGTATATATATTGGCACCTTACAGCAGACCTTGCGAGAGAACCCTAATATATCTATAGACACAGTTTAGAGGTTATTGAGCGTACAACATCATGAAATTCTGTTTTGGGAATATAATTATTTTCTTCTACTTTTTCTTTTTCTTCTTTTCTCCTTCCTCACCTTCAACTGGGCAACCATTCACAACCACTGAAGTGACATCTATAACCACTGAGATATTGTCAACATCTACTGGCTCTACCTTGACAGAGCGACCATCCGTTTCGGAGTCGACCACTAGCACTGTGTCTATGTCCACCATTGTTAGTGGAGAAACACTATCAACCATTGAACAACCATCTACTTCCAGTGAATTCTTTGGCAGCGGTGAACAACCAACAACCACCTATGAACAACCCCTAGTGCCCTCTGAACGGTCATCTGCTACTACTGAAGTCTTCGCTACCATTAGTGAACAAACAACAAGCACTGACTAACCATCCTCTGCCACTGAATTACCATTCCCGATCAAGCATCAACTTCATTAGCTGCAGGTAAGTGCTTTCCTCATTTTCAATGGCGGGTTTCCCACATCCCAAATAGCGTGGCAAGACTTCTAAATGTTGATTTCATTGAGGGTAGAAATGTGAACTTCATATCCGTACATCAAGTCGTCTGATTATCATCGCTTCTTGCTTTATTCGTAATTCATTTGAGGACGACGCAAATTGAGCTAATGTAAACTAAAGGGTTATGTTTCAGTAGACACATATTGGAACGCTTTACACGCTTGGCTCCAGTTTACATATTAAACACCACATATTTGTAGTAATTTTTTTTTTTTTGAGATCATGCATAATTGTGATCATAATCGTTGTGTTATTCTGTAACAGATTCTGGATCATGATGGTTTTCATCATGATAAAAAGAGAGGTATATATATTGGCACCTTACAAGAGAACTTGCGAGAGAACCCTAATATATCTATAGACACAGTTTAGAGGTTATTGAGCGTACAACATCATGAAATTCTGTTTTGGGAACATAATTATTTTCTTCTACTTTTTCTTTTTCTTCTTTTCTCCTTCTTCACCTTCAACTGGGCAACCATTCACAACCACTGAAGTGACATCTAAGATATAATCGACATTTACTGAGTTATTATTCACCTCGACGGAACAACCATCCAAGATCACAGGGATATCTACTTCAACGGAATAATCTACAGCGGAAGGACACACAACAGAATAGCACTGAGTTAGAAGCAAACACAAAGAAACGAACCACCAAACAAACACTGCCATCAGCTACCAGCGAAGAAATAACCACCATCAGGGGCGGGGGTCATCCACAAACATTCATTCAACTTCCACAACCATAGAATCATTCTCTATCACCACTGACCAACCATCATCCTCCACTGACCAACCGTCAGCAACAATTGAACAATAATCCCTTATCACTGAGTCATTCCATGTCACTAGCGAACACTCATCAACAACCATTATCTAATCATCCATTGCCATTATATCACACACTACCATCTGTGAATTTTTATTGAGAACCATTGATCAACGATCGCCTGATTTACCTCTCTCATCTATTAAATTCCCTGAACCATTCACTGTCATCATTGATCAACCATTTACAATCATTGTGCTGTAATTTGATTCACTGAACTGCTACAAAGAATACCAAATAGAGGTAAGTTACTCCTCTTAAGAACGTCTTCTATATTCCTAAATGACGCAGAAAATTCATCACGAGGCATCGACATTTTAATCTTAAAACCTGTATAATTTTGAAGTTAACAGTTTCTATTTGATATGCCTTATCTTAGGAAATAAAGTGCCCCGCTGTGAAACACAATCATTTTCACCCACGTAAACCTCGAACCACTTACTAGTCTTTCTGGACGTCACCGTTCAACTTTTATAAACTTCCACAATATAATAATCAGCATTGCATTAAGTCAATCCTTTTGAAACATGTCAGAGAGATCAGCACAACGATTCGTTTGCACATGTCAGTTCTACTTCTCACACATACATTGCTTTCTCCAAAAAAATTGTTAAGCGTCCTCAGATACTCCAAGAGCCAATTGTGTGGGACATTGTCGTAGGCCTTTCTACTCATGTCGATCAATAAACCGACTTTCTTGCTTTGGTCTTTCTCAACAATATCCAGTTTATTAGCTTTGATGGTTCTGTCTGTATATACTGGAAAGTCCCAAAGAATCGTAAATTCTCTCATAAGGCTTTAGTTGGCCGGAGGCTATAGTAGAAGACATTTGTCCAAGGTGCCACGCAGTGGGGCTGAACCCAGAACCATGTGGTTGGGAAGTAAGTTTCTTTATTACACAGCTATAAACACATTTACATCAGCATATTTATATCAGCTAATAAATACAATATAGTATTCTTACGTTATTACACAGTTTATAATGAATGCTTTCCTCTTTTACAGAAACTGTATAACGGCACACAAGCACTGGAACGGAAACTGCAAACGTTCATGACTACTGAAAGAGAATTTGTTCAACCATTGTTAATCAATCACAGGAAACGAAGCTCTATGACCATTGTTAAACATCGGATTTAAAATAAAAACATCTTACAACCACTGTTGAAATTTGAAAAGAGCGTTTCAACGTTCGGAGGGTCGCAGAGCACAACAACATTTGAGCATTACTCTCTGTGATTATTTCTTTCTTTATTCGTAAAACTACGTTATTCCATCGTTCGTCAAAGACAGAGAGAAAAGATGTAATGGTCGTATGAAACTGCCTCAACGGTTGCATCGCATTGGTTCAACAATTATGTAGGACATTATCAATGGCGGCCGTAAGAAACTGTATGAAATGTTCTACTAAACTATCATATAGAAAAACAAACCAATAAAAATACTCAACAACACCACCAACAACAACAAAGAACAAATAAATATTTAGAAAAAACAATAAACTCGGTTCATCAATAAAGAAATAATGGCATTCGTCAGAAAGGCATCGAATTGTTTCGATTACCTCCCAACCAAATATAGATTTGTCTTGTCATTTGTTCAGTTGTAAAACTGTAATGTTGCTATGGTGATCGACGGTGATTGTGATGGGAAACGAAATCAAAAGCTCTAAAGACAGCAATTAAGCTTTCAACGCAGTGTTATCGTTATGAGCGTAAGAACCATCTAAATATTCCATTGTATTACTTAAGCTGAATAAACTGACAATTTCTCAAATAAGAAGAACAAAGTTGTTTCAAGTAATTTATATATAAACACTCACAGACGGACAAATAAAGCACACAGATATATATACACAGAATAATATATGCGTGTGTGTTACGTTTGAGTGTATATTTATGTGTCTGTGTGAGTGCACTCGCACATGCACGCACATATACACACACATCCATACTTGTCTATTTAAAACAACAAAAGGACGAGTGCAAAATTTGAATGGAAGTACATCGATATTTCTTTATACTTTTGAATAATCCCCCAAAAGAAGTGAAATATTCCTTTCACGTCTCGTATTCAAGCATTTAATTGACCGAATTTCTTTTCCATTGGATTATCCTGCAAAAGGTGCTGTTCTTTCCTTAACTTCAGTTGGTCGAAGAAGATCAGGTGTGATTCTCTGATGTCATTTTCAGCAACACTGATACTATGATATATATGAGAAGACAAATCAGAAAACTTGCTTAAACTCCATCAAAGGGTTAAATATTTTCAAAGAGCAAACCATTGTATAAGCAAAACACACACACATAAATATATATCGGTGCCATCTCTTTGTTTTCTATTACCACTCTCTACTCATAAAACATTGTGTTCTGGACTATACGTATATTGAGTTCTACACCAGATTATTACCCTCGCTATGCCTAAGCGAAATACTGAAATACAAAAACTCTCTTCCGAAAGTGTTCTACCAAACTAATAATCTTTCGACACTGAAAAAAACATATTTGGGAACCTCACTCAATAACATGAGCGAATGAAGTTCATTACATAACATTTGGTTTTACTGGTGTCATCTCTTTGTTTTCTAATGACTCTCTATACTCATATATATATATATATATATATACATATGCACATATTTTCCTTATGAAGTTACATTTCAGTGATCCTATACAATGAATTTAATTGGAACAATACGATCATTTAGTGGTCAAAAATTATCAGAAGACTTTTTTTCAAACTTTATACTATCGGTAAATAATTCATAACGAAGAACAATATATATAATATTTTTACATATATTTACGTAATTTTATCTACGTTTTGTAAATAACTTGTATATGCAAGTGCTACAAGTCGAAAGCTCCGCATACCGGGAGCCAGCAAGTGTATGGGGGTCATCAGAAGAGAATGCGCACCGTTTCGGGGCCTGCCTCCTGACGGCATTATGGCGCAACGGCCCCTCCTCACGGACAGAGACTACAGTTATTTTTATATCTATAACCTACAGTTATTCTGACATCTATCTATCTATCTATTTATCTATCTATCTATTTATTTATCTATCTACTTGTTGAAACCACACCACATAATATATATGCATGTATATATATATATATATATATATATTGTGATCCTACACAATGAATCCAATTGAAACAATACGATCATTTAATGGTTGAAAATGATCAGAAGACTTTTTTTCAAACTTTATACTATCGGTAAATAATTCATAACGAAGAACAATATATATAATATTTTTATATATATTTACGTACTTTTATCTATTATATAACTTGATGACAGAGACTACAGTCATTTTTATATCTATCTACTTGTTGAAACCTTACCACGTTATATATATATATATATATATATATATATATATATATATATATATATATATATACATACAAATATATGTATGTGAATAAATATTTATATAAATGTATGTATGGCATATTATATACATACATACATGTATGTGTGTGTGTGTGTGTGTGTGTGTATCAAAATTATCTTTTAAATCTGTGATAGTCTTTTCATGCGAATTGTAAATACTACATTTTGTAATAAATATCAGAATTTTGTTAACTTTGCATATTTTGTTATCTTTGCATATTTTCTCTCTCTTCCAATTTATCTCCCCCCTCTCTCTCTCTTTCTCTCTCTGTCCCAGTGCGTCTCTCTCTTTATATATGTATACATATATACCAGGGGCTTGCATTCTCAAGAATGCAAGCTAAGCGTTGCATGCTCCGTGATTTTTTTATCGATATCATCGGAAAATTCGATAAAATAGTTACTTTTTGTCTCAAAGAAACTCCGTCCAGGTGTTGTCTAATATATTCTGCCTCCCCTTCCCCCTTCTCTCAGTGACTCGGCCGACTGCTTTGAGATCGTCTGCTTTGAGATCGTCTGCTTTGAGATCGTCTGCTCTGAGGTCGTCTGCTCTGAGATCGTCTGCTTTGAGAAGACGCACGTGCCAGACACCCCCTCTCCCTCTCTCTCTCTCTTTGTTAGTGTAGAATTGTTACTCTCCTCGTTCCACTTTCTGACCCGAACCGGGGAATCCCATAATTCCTGAGTTAGCCAAACGAAATGTCGGAACAACCTGGCGGTAAGTTTGAATCTTTTTTTTATCCAAAGCATCTGTTTGCACTATTATATTTTTGGAGTGTTCTGAAAACAAAAATATTACCTATATTATATTTCTTATTTCAGAAGTAGCTAATTAATCTTAAATTAATTTCACTAAGGTTATTTTTCTGTTTACGCAGACGGTTGTTAGTTATATTTCAAGTGAATTCCTTATGTACATTGCATTTTCAGGGGTGTGTTTAACAATATTCAATAATTAAAGTTTGTCATTATTAACTCTGGTTAATTCTGAGGACATTTTATACCATAAATTGCAATTTTTGAACTACAAAAATATTGACTGTTTTGAATTTTTTTTTTCTTTTTGCATTTCTCATTTTAACATTCATTGATATTTCATACACCTTCGCATTGGATACTATAGTTTCCAAAAAACAAACTTGTTTATTATTGCAATTGAACAGAAATGGATAAATATGTTTTTGTTTTTTAGTTTTTCAGCGATCCCCATTTGGGACTTTTCGAAAAATTTATCATAATTTCCAAAATAATTCACATTTGAAAAAAATTTAATTACTACATATTATTTCAACTCCTAAGACACCTGGCAAAGCCAAAACATATGAATATAAAATTTGGCAGTTAATGGGTTGAGATGCAATTCTTGCAAGATCTCTCGAAGATTTATTCATATAACGCTGGCAACACTATATTTTATTTCCTTTTACAGTACTTTATCCAAAATTCTGCGACTTCTTATGCGCCGTGCATTTTACCTTCTAACGGGTGTCAACAGCTTCACTTTATTCACTATATCCTATACCTCTGTGGAGGCGCAATGGCCCAGTGGTTAGGGCAGCGGACTCGCGGTTTCGATTCCCAGACCGGGCATTGTGAGTGTTTTATTGAACGAAAACACCTAAAGCCCCACGAGGCTCCGGCAGGGGATGGTGGCGAACCCTACTGTACTCTTTCACCACAACTTTCTCTCACTCTTACTTCCTGTTTCTGTTGTACCTGTAATTCAAAGGGTCAGCCTTGTGACGCTGAATATCCCCGAGAACTACGTTAAGGGTACACGTATCTGTGGAGTGCTCAGCCACTTGCACATTAATTTCACGAGCAGGCTGTTCCGTTGATCGGATCAGTTGGAACCCTCGACGTCGTTAGCGACAGACTGCCAACAACCTATACCTCTCCAATTCAGCGATTTCTAATATCTACCCCTGTAATTAATTTGTTCTGTAATATGTGTTTGCTCTCTTCTTCTCAATCCTTATTCCTATCGATCTCTTTGCAGTGATTTCCAATAACTTTATAAGCAACTGAGTATTGAGTATTCACACTTCACTTTTAATACTTTACTCCTAATTTCTACTGCTCTCTTTCTCCCACACCACCTCTCTCTCTCTTTCTCTCTTTCTCTCTCGCCCCTATACTAGTGTTGTTAGGCCTATTTTAATTTTGATTTATATCAATATCAGCCCTATATTCTCTCAACACTAACATATTTGATAAATAGTTTTCTACGACAGTCTACTTTCTTCCTTTGTTTCAAGATTTTGTTTTAGTTCCTTCAGGCTCACCCAACTCATTTAGTTTTTTTTTCCTAGGGTCATCAGGAAAAATTCTGGTTAGCTTCATTATCAACCCTCGCACTTTGCTCATGTGGTTTATTGCATATTTCCGTTTTACTTCCCCTATCACCCACAAAACTATCTTTAGTCATCATCATTATTAATGCTGTTCGTGTTCCAACTGTCTGTAGTGGCTACTACTACTACTATTATTATTATTTATTATGATTATAGAGGCGGCGAGTCGGTAGAATCGTTAGCAGACCGGGCGAAATGCTTAGCATCAGATCGCCCGTCTTCAAGTTCTGAGTTCAAATTTCCGTCGAGGTCGACTTTGCCTTTCATCCTTTCAGGGTCGATAAATTAAGTACCAGTTGATCTAATTCACTGCCCCCCCCCCCAAATTCAAGCCTTGTGCCTATAGTAGAAAGGGTTATTATCATTTTTAATATTAGTATCATTATATTTATTACTATTATCAATAGTAATTGTAGCAGTATTGTTATTACTGTCTTAGCATTTTCTCCTTAGCGTATATGAAAATATAATGCCGGTGTTTTACTTGTCCGGTAAATTATTTCATCTGAGACCAAAGCAGCTACAGTGGTGTGCAAGCCACGCTTTAAGTATTCAGAACCACAAGTATTCTTTCCCTATTTTGTACCATTCCAGCAATTTTGACGGGTGGGGAAACCGTTTACATCCATCCCAGTATTCAGTTGGTACTTATTTTAACAACCCCCCGAAAGGATGAAAGGCAAAGTTGACCTCGGCGGAATTCGAACTCAGAATGTAAAGACAGACGAAATGCAACGAAGCATTTTGTTCGAAGTGGAGGCACATGGCCTAGTGGTTAGAGCAGCAAACTCGCGGTCGAAGAATCGCAAGTTCGAATCTCAGACCGGGCGATGTGTGTGTTTATGAGCGAAACACCTAAGTTCCACGCGGCTCCGGCAGAAGGTAATGGTGAACTTCTGCTGATTCTTTCCCCACGACTTTCACCCTTTCCTCCAGCATCTAGCAGCTCACCTGCGGTGGATCAGCGTCCCGTCCCTGGGGGGAACCTATACGCCAATGAAACCGGGAAACCGGCTCTTACGAGCTCGACAAGGAACAAACAACAACATCATTTTATTCGAAGTGATTCCGCCAGCTAGTCAATGTAAATGAAATTAAAGTTAAAATTTAAATATGTGTCAACTTTTAAATATATTTTCGATATAAATAGGGTTACCATAGCGTATATTTGAATATTGTGAATTCTTTTGTCTTTTTCGTTCGTTTTTGTAAAAAATAAACTTGTTTGAAGCGATGTATTGTACGGGTGAGTCGTTTAATGTGTTTATTTGTAAGGAACCAAAGATATGACAAAAAGGAAGTTTTTTTTAAACAACTGACACAAATACCAGCAGATATATTAGACGAGTAGAGAGACCATTTTCATTTCATTTAGTTGCAATCGATATCTTTTGCCAAATCACTAGATAACGGAGACGTAAACACACCAACATCGGTTGTCAAGCGATGGTGGGGGGACAGACACATACACATATATTTATACGACAAGCTTCTTTCAGTTTCCGCCTACCAAATCCACTGACAAGGTTTTGGTCGGCCCGAAGCTATAGTAGATGACACTTGCCCAAGGTACCACACGGTGGGACTGAACCTGGAACCATGTGGATGGTAAGCAAGCTTCTTACCACAGCTGTACGATTCGATCGTCAGCCCTTGGGTTTACCACGCACGGTCGAAACAAACCAGGCGATAATCAATTGACGTGCTCTAGATAGCAGCCAAATTTCCCTTGAATCATATTCTGTCGTCTTAAGGAATGCTTTGGTTGAATAATACCAGCCCTGAATTCCAAATTAGAAAGGACGCATTTGGTGAGAGGTTTGGTTGTTCAAGAACTAAAATGGCAACAACTGTAACAACAAAGCAACGAGAAAAACAACAGTAACATCGACAGCAACAATAGCGAAAACAACAATGATAACAGTTCTCAGTTTTGTTAGAGATCAGTGAAGTTGGTGACACCTTTTCACCAACCAGACATAATTTGGGTTACGAGCATGCTCTAGATTTATTTAAAAACTTTTTTATGGGATAGCATGTTTTATATGCTTCTTTTAAGCATATAAAATATATTTAAATGCAATTTCACACACACCCAGCAGTTTGGCAATTCTATTGAATATAAATGATACGAGTGGAAAAAGTGGCATGGTTGCGTAAGCTAAGGCGTGTGCAGTCTGTTCACAAAATGACTTATTTTCCGTCACGTTAACATTCGCCAGCATAAGTTTGCACATCAGTGTCTCACTTATTTACCACTCTCTATCTCCCCCTCTCTCACTCACTCTCTCTTTCACTCTCTATCTCCCCCTCTCTCACTCCCTCTCTCTTTCACTCTCTATCTCTCTCACTCCCTCTCTCTTTCACTCTCTATCTCTCTCACTCCCTCTCTCTTTCACTCTATCTCCCCCTCTCTCACTCCCTCTCTCTTTCTCTCCCTTTCTCTGTCTGTCTGTCTGTCTCTATCTCTCTCTTGAAGAACGTAGGCTCGAAACGTAAAAGACTTTCTCACTATCCCGAACGTCAAAATAATACAGCTGCTTCGTCTAATACACGTCTTCGTTTTTTTTTTGCTTTTCTATAAATTTCAACTATATATATATATATATATATATATATATATATAATTAAGGTTCATTTGAATTAAGTACTTGCGTTGAGGCACAGCGCCAGTCTCGTGTTATCCGCACAGCTCGAAGTAAGGTGAATAAAGATCTACTTGTTTCAGTCATTTGACTGCAGCCATGCTGGAGCACTGCGTTTAGTCGAACAAATCGACCCCAGGGCCTACTCTTTGTAAGCCTAGTACTTATTCTATCGGGCTCTTTTGCCGAACTGCTAGGTTATGGGGACGTAAACACCAACGTCGATTGTCAAGCGATAATGGGGGTGGGGACAAACACAGGCACACAAATACATATTCACACACACACACACACACACACATATATATGTATATACGACGGGCTTCTTTCAGTTTCCGTCTAGTCCCACTGGAAGAAGCCCGTCCTATATATATATTCGTGTATATGTTTGTGTGTCTGTGTTTCCCCCCTCCCAACCGTGTGTGTTTCGCTTGGGCATTGAACTTTAGAAATCAATATACGAATGCTTCAGAACCAAGCGTTCGTCGAGTAGAGGACAGTAATAAGAAAATGCTTTTCCTCGGGGCCGAATTAAGACCCATCGAGGCCCTAAGCACTTAAAGGATTTGGTGCCCCCCCCCCATAAAAGATTATGTAATTCAAAATATAAACAATAACAAACCATAAAATAAATCCTTATTTTTCAGAACGAAACAAAACAGCAAGATGGAAAATAATGTTTGTTTGTTTAATTCCATTTTATTTAGATTTGAAAAGTTTCCTCCTACTTTTTTGAATTGCAAAGTCTTTGATCAGATCCTCAAAATCTTAGCTAACACATCTGTATCGATATTTAGTAGAGATAAAGGCATCCCGAATATTATATGTATAAGCCTTCTGGCAATGCTTCCTAGATCTGCTGCATGAAAAATGCCTACATGTTCGCAACATGAACTTTGACCCACAGCTTATTGTGTTCGGGCTAAGAATGAATACATACACTGATGGCATCCTTGACCTGCTAACATGAGTAACAAATTGTTTTTTATATATATAAAAGCAAAGAGTCAAACCCACTCTTAGCCCCAAACATTTTAGATACTTTGTTTAGGACAGGAATTTTCTTGAAAAAACATTTCTTACAAGAGAGCAAAATTTTATGAGTGATTGGCAAGTGAATGTGTACTACTGTGTAGTCTCTCACTCTCTCTCTCTCTCTCTCTCTTTATTTTTCTAGCTTCATTTTTTAAAAGAAAAACAAAGTCCTGTTCTCCATTTATTTTTATACAAGACTCACGGACCCCTGGCTGTGTTGTCTTCAATTAAAACAGAGAAAATAAGAAATAAAAACTGTTAATTAAAAAACAAAATTCTTCTCTTTCGTTTTCGATTCCCGGAATAATCCATTCTTGTTGCATTCCTCGTATTTTGTTTGAGAATCGGAGATGTACAACTCAGAATAACAAAATTTGAAGTAACAGTTTAGTAAATATGATATATTTTAGTGCAGCAAGGGTTCTGTTTTCAACTGTTTGTGTGCAATGCATTCAGTTGCTTGTGTCTGTGTGTGTGCGTGTATGCTTCTGTGTGTGTGTGTGCGTGTGTGTGTGTGTGCATGTATGTATAAAACCATTTAAGATTATGTGGCATTGTTGATATCTTCTTTAGACTTCCGGCGAGTAAAAGCTATAAAAATGCCCTCAGATGCAAGTATAATGAAGCCGAGACCTATAAAACCGACGTAGATGAAATAGGGCCCAGCGAGACTCCATAACTCCAAGGGGTCACCGTGGGGGCCTTGTTTTGAACACTTGTTAGAATCGGACCACCACTTGTGTCTCCATTTTTCAATAAGTCCAGCTTCATGTAGTTTTCGAATCCTGAAATATAAATATAAATTATATATATATATATATATATATATATATACATATATAAATATAAATTTTATATATATATATATATATATACAGTGACGTTTATATGCCAACATAACGTGGCAGTCCTGCAAAGGACGATGTTACTGTTGTTTTAGCCCCTTGCAAATGCTATACGGACACAGACTGTGTCGTTAGCCATCTGGAAAAATGTTTTCCCTGGGGCTAAAACAACAGGAACATCGTCCTATATAGGACTGCCACGTTATGTAGGCATATAAACATTACTATCCAGTGCTGTTATTGTATTTATTTCACTCAGAGATTTAAAAATGTTGTTTTCCTCGAAATATATATATAGCTCCAAGAGCTTTTATTTTCTCTCTGTTTATTTCTTCGTGTTCGTTTCTGTTGAAGAGCGTAGGCTCGAAACGTGAAAGACTTTCTCACTTCCCCAAGCGTTAAACTACTACACCTGCTTGTTGTTTATACACCTGTCTTCGTCTTTTGTTTTACTGTAAATTTCAAGTATATATATATATGTATATATATATATATATATATATATATAGACAGACATACACACTCACACACACTCGCGCGCGTGCGCATACATAGATTGCGTGTACGTATGTATGCCAATATAAGTGTGTGCACGTGTAAATGTAATAAATAGGTTTTTTTTTTCTTTAGCCTATCAACTCATCCGGGCCGATTATCCGGTTTTCCAGACATAAGTAACCGAGATCACATTATTCAGTCTGAATGGGACGCCGGCCGGTTACAGGATTCAAAGCTCACAATTTTGAGGGGAGGGGACGAGTCGTTGACATGGTCCCTACTATTTCATTTTATTTCAATGACTCCCAACCAATTAAAGACAAAGCTGATCTCGGTGTGATTTGAATTCAGAACTTAGAGTTGAAAGAAAAGTCGCTAAGCATTTTTCCCGATGCACTACTGATTCTGAGAGACCGCTGCCCTTATGGAATATATATATGAGTAATGCATGTTTGCATGAATATCTATATGCGTGCGTGTGTGTGTCTGTCTGTGTCCGTTTTAGATGAATATGTTATTGAGATATTGTTTTACACAAGGAAGAGTCCTCTTATTTTAGACGTCTTTGGAAGTGCAAGCCAACGGCCGACCTGTTCACAGGACAAATGGCATCAACATCACCACTTGTAGCTCGCGGTTTTCGGAGGAACACAAATACAGGAGCACACACACAACAACATGCACGCACACGCACACGCACACGCACACACACACACACACACACACACACACACACACGCGCGCGCGCAAATAAAAAGAATGTAATTGTTGATAAGTGGTAGTGTCTAAGACGCCATTCTACCTTCACTTACCCGTATGACAATTTTTGGGTATATACAGAATTCTGGGGCAAAATGAATCCAACTTGGTAGACGTACGTGTCGTCAAGGGTGATGGTAAGTTCTTTGCAGTAAAGCGACTTGAGGTAGTCCAACTGAGAGTTCATGGCAATAAATGCATACTGATCCGTCAGAGTGAGATGAAGTGCCATCGTTGAGTTTCGAACCTGTGGAGCTGTTTCCAGTGCTTTCAGTATATGTTTGTCAACTATCTGATTAGAAGTCTGTTGAGAAACGAACTCGCTGTGATTAGATTAGATTTCAATTGGATTACGGATTGAATTGGATTACATTAGCATAGATTTCAATGAATTAGAACAAATCGAACCAGAATAGAAGAGATTAGAATTTATTAAATCAGTTGAATTGGCATGCACACACACATGCGCGCATTCCGTGCAAGTGACTGAGTATTCCACAGACACGTGTACTCGTCAGGTGGTCCTCGGGGAGATTCAGCGTGGCACAGATTGTGACAAGGCTGGCCCCTTTTGAATTACAGGTATGACTCATTTTTGCCACCTGAGGGGACTGGAGCAACATGAAATAAAGTGTCTTGCTCAAGGATACAACGCGTCGCTGGGAATTGAACTCACGACTTCGATCGTGAGCTGAAAACCTGTAACCACTAAGACACACACACACACACACACACACACACACACACACACACACACACACACACACACACACACACACACACACACACAGTACACATTTTGTATCGAACGAAGGAGCACGTTCTCCTCAGAGCGAACCATTAAAGAACAACCCACCGCCACCACCACACCCCAAATACACACAGACATACTTACTAAGAAGGTCCCATAGGTGCTGGAATCGTAAATGGCTATGGGTTTGTATTCACAGTCTGGCTGAGAGAGTTGTGACAAGCTCTGTATGGGTGCCACATTGACGGTGATGGTGAGCGTTGAGGCGAGGGTCGCCGTGTAGTAGTTGATCATCAGAATTATAAACATCCACCAGAAAGCGACAAGAAAACGAGCTATAACCGTTCTTGGTTCGTTGATGACAACTGTTGAGGGTAGAGAATTAGTATACCAGTAATAAGACGGCGAAGATGGGGCTGGTGGTATTGGCGGATGCGGTGGTGGTGGTGGTGGTGGTGGGGCTGGTGGTACTGGTTGATATGATGGTGGTGATGGCGGTGGTGGTGAAGGATGTGGTGGTGGTGGTGGTGACATTAATTGTGGTATTAGCAGTAGTTGTAGTGGCTGGGATTTACGGTTACCAAAAAAAATAGTAGTATTCAACACGTATAGAGCTGTTACGAAAACAAGGCAGCTGATTATTCACTCCGCAGTTGCTCGGAGTTTCACGCTGCCGTCGTTCAGGCTTTAACTTATTTCATTTCTATATTTTTAGTCTGTAATTTATTCATTTGCTTTATCATATGCGACATGTGTGTGTGTGAGTGTGTGTATGTAAATATTGGTTTCAATTTTTACCACAAGGCCAGCAATTTTGTGAGAGGAATAAGCTGAATACATCAATTGCAGTGCCCAATCGGTGCTTATTTTATCGGCAGCGAAAGGATGAAAACCAAAGTTGACCGCGATGCTATTTGAACTCAGAACGTAGCTATGAGCGAAATGCCGCTAAGCATTTCGCCTGGCGTGCTAACGATTCTGCCAGCTCGCCGCCTTTGTGTGTGGAAATATTAGAAAGAGAATCGAACGTTATAAAATAATAGAAAAATGGAGATCGTGCTGAAGCAAGAAAGAGAAACGTGGTGTTACCTTGTTGCATGTGGTAAGTGAAAAGCATCCAAAATGTTGAAGCGATTTTATAGTCGTCCTTGTTGCATCCGTCATCGAGAGAAGCATCGTCTCGTTTCAACCAGTTGATGAAGGTCAAGGTGAAACTGACCAACACAATAACTCCAGCCAGTGCAAGCCACAGCTGATATTGAAAAGGTCGCAACATACGAAACGCGCTCTCTTCTGAAGCTGCTGCACTTCTCACCAGAATACTGCGCTTCTCGACGGCAAATGGCACTGTAAACGCTACGGCTTCTTCACGTTCTTCAGTCAGGGTAAACGGTCCGATGGAAAGATTCAGCTCCTACATGTTGAACATGCCGAGGGGGGAAATAAAAGCAAAAAATACATTAAATTTAGTTTTACGTTTCTGTAGAAGCCCTAACTCAGCGATGATTTGCAGGGGAAACTCTCTGCACATTAACAAAAGTTTAAGGGTGAATATGGTTGCTGGAAACTTGATAATAAAACCAATATCAACAGGAAATATAGTCCTTTGGCAGTGGACAAAAACTCGTCAACCAAGTGCGGCAAAGTGAGTGATGCGAAGCACAGTATACTACTCCGGGGTCGAACAAGAAGTATCTTGTAGCCGGAGGCGATCGTAGAACTATTACACAAGTGCATAACAGCATTCGTCTCAAGGAGAAATAGTGTGAAGACGAAGTGTGGCAATCAGTCCGAAATTCCGTTAGCTTCATGGTGGCTGTGAACATTTCATTTAAAATGACTAACAGAATATTTATAAAGAATTGCTTCAGAAACGTACAACTTCTCGACTAAGAATAGTTTTACATTGATCCTCATAATGGTTGGTAAATTTTATAATGTTTTCAAGTATTCCATAGTTTCGAAAAGATGGGCTTTTCAGACAAAGAAACATGTAATCTGTAAATAAATTCAATTTGCAAGTGAAACAGTGAAAATATGCAAAACTTTTCTAAAATTCAACATGTAAGTCGTTATTCTAAATTCTTTTGATGGAACTTTGCTTTAGAAATTATTTCTTTGCGTGAAAAATTCAAACAATTAACTAGAAAGCGACTGTAGATGCATACATATATGCATACATTCATTTTTACATAACTACAATTATACATATATATATGTGTGTGTGTGTATAAGTACGTATGTGTATGTTTATATATATGTATATATATATATATATATATATATATATATATATATATATATATATATATATATATACAGAGAGAGAGAGAGAGAGATACTAACATACAGAAACACAACCAGCACGCGTACATACAGACACACATACACACATATTCATTCACACATACATACAAACACAGGCAGACGGACAAATGCATATGGTAGCCATTTGATCCAATGGTGACCATCATCTTCATTTGTGTAGCCTTTGTTCAAACTGTACATCCCAATTCTTGACGTATAGGTTTCAAGTCAGAGACGAGTCATGTCGCCGTTTGCTGGGAGGGGCCAGTTGGAATTCTTTTTGTTTTTCTTCTTCGTATCACTGATTGCCTTTTTCTCTCATCCATCACCGAAACCATAATCATACTGCAATTGTTACTACTACTACTACT
>NC_142952.1:36183731-36193731 GCF_046866305.1 Octopus bimaculoides | reverse complement strand
CCAAATTCCATTCACAAGATATTCACCGAAACGACAACCCGAGACTGAGGTTGAAAACATTGGCCCTGATTGTGACGAGCAGCGAGATTGAAATTAAAACCTTGCAGTTCAAAATCCATACCGCAGACAATATTTACAGTCACGCTATTAATTTGTACAGATATGAACAGCACAGTTAAAAACCTATTTTTTCCAAAATGAAGAAACGGAAAAAACATTTGGAGTATGGCCCTAAATTTTAGATACAGTAGCTAGGAGACATTCTGTGGGATGTTGGTAACACATCCACCACGTAAGTGATAGATATGGGGTTCAAATTTCGCACTGGACCTGTTTATTGTCTATCTTAAATAATTTTCTTTCTACTTATAGGCATAAGGCCTGAAATTGTGGAGAGGGGTCTAGTTGAATGTATCGACCTTAGTACGCTAGTACCTAATCGAAAAAGGTGAAATGCAAAATCGACCTCGGTGGAATTTGACCTCAAAACGCAGAGTCGGAAGAAATGCCGTTAATCATTTTGTTCGCCTTTGCAGAAATCTTTCTATGAGAGGCACAAGGGGAAGGGGGCAAGCTGAACTACATCGACCCCCAGTGTTCAACTGGTACATATTTTATCGATTCCGAAAGGATGAAAGCAAAGTCGACCTCGGTAGAATTTGAACGCAAGGACGGACGAAATGCTGTTGAATATTTCATCCGTCCTTGCGCTCTGGGCTTATCGGTATTTCATCTGTCTTTACGTTCTGAGCTCAAATTCCGCCCAGGTCGACTTTGCCTTTCATCCTTTCGGGGTCGACGAAATAAGTACCAGTTGAACATTGGGGTCGATGTAATCGACTAGCTCCCTCCCACAAAATGTCAGGTCTTGTACCTATAGTAGAAAGGATTATTATTATTATTGTTGTTATTATTATCATTATTATTATTATTATTATTATTTAAGGCGGTGAGTTGGCAGAATCGTTAGCACGTTGGACGATTTTGCTGTTCATTCTTTCGGGATCGATAAATTAAGTACCAGTGAAGCACTAGGGACGATGTAATCGACTTAATCCCCTCCTCCAAGCTGTCCTTGTGGCAAAATTCTGAAATCATCATCATTATTATTATTATTATTATTATGAATATTATTAAGATGCGACTTACCCCAACCGCCAAAATTGTTGACCTTGAGCCAAATTTTAAAACTATTATTTATGACTTGGACAAATTGTTTACGACCACCATCAGCGTGGAATGCAATAGTTAAGAGTTCGTTTGTTTTTTTCTTTTTATTCGTTGAAATGCTAATTTTGTTTGTCTGTAATCCTTGTTTGCGGTGAAACAAGGAAAAAAGACATACATTGTTGTTACTGAAACCTAGTCAAGGCAAATGGGTGGCACCTCTGAAATTTTACTTACAATAAATTAGAATTACAAAGCAGTGAGAAAATTTGTTCAAAAAGGAAACTGAAAAATAAACAGTTATGAATGAACAAAAGGATGAGTGGACAGACGTGTGGGTGCGGAGAACAAAAAGTATAATCTAAAACATAGCAAAAATAGAATGAAAAATTGTAATATTTACCAAAAGAACTCCGACTCGGAACGTAACATTGCCAAATCCTGAAGGTTCTAAAGGAAATAAGTTAGTTAGAATGGTGAGGTGATTCACCCGGTTCCATGTAGCCACTTTTTTCTCGAGTACACGCCCGTTGTTGTCATCTTGTATTATACTGAACATGTTGTAAGCAGTGTTAGCACTGAATCCGTCATCGTCGAAAGATGCCGAAACGAAAATTCCGGAAGAATGTTTCTAAAAATCGAAAAAATGTTCGGTTATTGTGTATGAGAGATTTTGTGTCAAGGATTTTCGTCAGTCATAGATAAACTACGACCCGCTGGACATTCTGATTTCACGAGGAAAATAACATTTATTAATCCCTTCCAGTAATGATCTTAAATAGTTATCAAAAACTGGAATTGGTATTTTCTGCAAGTCACGTTGCCTCGATAAGCTTGACATATCCTAACAGAAAGTATTTTTAAACATGGCGTTCCTCAACAAAAGATAGGAAGTAATACATTTCTAAATCTCTCAGAGAGATTTATGCAGTAGCAGCACAATAAAGTGATAGTATGTTGTCAACTTAACGTGAGAGTCTCATGAAAGGGAAGAATGCTACTGTTATTTAGCCCTAGAGATTTAGAAATGCATTATTTCTATTTTCAAAATTAGTGAATGTATTTCACTTGAAATATATGTTTTCAAAGGCGGATAGGCATCGACAGCTAATTTCTTCTCTATCTGTGTGTATTGCCATATCCCAGAGTATGGTTGCTTTCTCGTTTTCTGTGACCTTTTCTGGCGTATGCCTATACCATCTTTTTTCTGTTGTTATTCCATAGTGTTGGCATAACTTCCAGTGTATGTAGGTCCCAGCTCTGTCGTGTCTGGGATATATTCCTAGATCCTGTCATTATTTTTCTTGTTTTCCTGTCTACTTTAGTTAGTTCATTTAGTGTCCAGTTAAGGATATTGTAACTGTAACTTATAACTGGGACGGCTAAAGTGTTAATACCTATTATCTTGTTTTTAGCATTGATCTCTGTTTTCAGTATTGATCTAAGTCGTCTATAGTATTTCTTTATTTTTTCTTTCATTTGTGTGTTGTATCCTATCTAGTTCATTGATTCCTAAATATTTGTATGTCTGGCTTTGGTCTAATTCTCTTATTTCATTGGCTTTATCTAGTGTGATGTTGCTACTCTTAACTAGTTTTCCTCTTTTCAGAGTTGCTTTGGCACATTTTTATTATTATTATTATCATTATTTTCATTATCATCTTCTTTCAATTCTGTTTCCATTTCTTGCCGAGTGTCTTCCTGACACCTAGTGCAGAGAAACGCACTGTACATATTGGTAGGCCATTAAAATAAACACACCAAATTGTCCATTTACAATGTCATGTGATAGAGAAAAGGGGAAGACAGAGAGAAAAAAGAAAAAGTAAACAAAGAAAATAAAGGGAAAAAGGGAAAGAAAATTCACAACGACAATGCTCTCTTCTCAATACGTGTGACGTAGCAGTTCTTAGAAACTTTTGCACATTCTGTATGGATGGTAAGCCAGGGGTCATTCTTAAATAATTTTCAATTCCTTTTTTGGTCATTCCAAGTGCTCATACATTGACATTGAAGAAGAGAATAATACTAATAAGGATGGTGAGGATGATGATGTGGTAGTGGGAATGTTTACCTGCAAAATGTCAGCCTTGACATGTTCAGTAAAGTTTTCCTTGCCGGTGTCGGCTGTTATTCTGTCTTTCCTCATAAGCTCCGCTATTGTATTAGCGAGCAGTATGACTGCATCAGCAATGTATGCATCTATTAACTTGAAAAGCAAAGAAAACCAACGAAAAATAAACACCTTGAGAAATACGATGAGAAATAAGAATTCTCTCATAACAAGTCGAGTACAGTTGCACCAGCAATATTTAGGGGTGTGAATGAAGTAGTTATATTAACTTAGCAATAGTTAGGTTACTGGTGACATTTTTAATAGCATCGATTTTAAAAAAATCTAACCAGACAATTATTTAGTTAAGTAAAATATATAAATTTGTTAATGTCTAATATATGAAGCACGGGAGGTAACTCTAGAAGTGTTTCGGTTTTATTACTTGCTCGTTAGGAAAACATAGACTGTACAGTAATTTATTGAATAGTGCAGCATTCATTCCCGGAAAGAACTTCTAAGTTGACGGTCGACCTGTAAGAAATGAGAGCTAAAATCCCACCTCAAGCTCCACCTTGCTAATTTAAGAAAAGACGGAGACATCGGATAATGTTATCTTAAATCAGCGGTAACTTTATTTCACGAAGCTCCAGTCCACTGAATTGGGAAGGATAAGTTGTATCTGTTATTCAAAGGACCAGCCTTGTCACACTTTCAGAACTATGTTAAAGGTACGCATGTCTGTGGAGTGCTCAGCCACTTGCACATTAATTTCACGAGCAGGCTGTTCCGTTAATTGGATCAACTAGAACCTTCGTCGTCGTCGTAATGGACGGAGTGAGAGTTATGCGCGCGCGCGTGTTTGTACATACATATATATATATATAATATATATATATGTATATATATATACACATCATGAACATCGTCATCATTATCCTCATTTAACGTCTGCTCCATGCTGGCATGGGTTAGACGATTTGACTGGAGCTGGTAAACCGAGAGCTGCACCAGACTCCTGCCTGAATTTAGCTGGGTTTCTACGGCTGGAACGACCTTCCTAACACCAACCACTCCAAGATACATACATACATACACACATATTAAAATGCATGTCTCATGTCTACCTGTAAATGTTATTCCAACAACAGAATTATTAACGAAAAAGAACTTTCAATACACCGAGATTTAAAAACGATTTGCTGTCATTGTCCTGAATAAATTGTGTGTGTGTGTGAATGTGTGTATGAATGTGTCTGTGTGAATGTGTGTGTGTGTATAAAACATGATGATGCAGGCTAGCTATAGGTGGGTCTGTTTTATTATAAGTCAACTTGATTGGAACTAATCTGGAGTTAAACAATTATAATAATTCTTTTAACTTACCGTCATCTGAGGTTTCACGCTTATTTTGTAGCTGCAACTAGTATTTTGAGCGCGATTCCACGATTTGCGAATAATTAAAACGTTTCGCCCAATGGCTGCGAGAGTTCCGTTCGCAAACATAGAATCTACAGTGCCATCGGAAGACACGATGATCCAGTACATCTTACTGGAATGGATATTGAACTTGGAGGCATGTTATAGAAATCGAAAATTTGTGACGATTAAATATAAACAAAGAAAATGACAAAAATGCACAAAGATATTAAAAATTAAATATTACAGATCTCTAAGCAATAAGGATTATAGATTGGGGCCACAGGTGTGTGGCCCCGTGATTAATGAATTGGTTTCTCGGTCGTAGCCATAGGTTCGATTTTCGCACCAGGTGACGCGTTGTGTCATTCAGCATTTGTGTTTTTCATTTCACGTTGCTCCAGCACAGTTAGCTGAGTACCAGTGGCATATGGAGGTTAACCCTGCAACAGACTGGTTTCCCTTTCAAGGCAGGGGTGGATGGAAGTCTCAGTCTTTGAGCCTAAACGCCTTGGAAATCCACATAAGACCAGCCCCATGAGTCTGTTGGCTTGAGGTGAACTACCAATATCATGTCGATATAGCTCAGCAAGCATGGGAGGCAACTCTAATAACATTTTGGGCTTGTTGTGACCTCATCAGCAAAGTATACAAACCTCACCGAAGTAAAATTTTTATAAAAACATAAAACCATGAAATAAACAATTATGAATCTTTTAAACAAAGACTGGATTCAGAGGAGAGAGCGAAGGCTGTTACACTTTACCCCAAACCATTGTATTTCTGAATGTGATCCCCAGTTAAGTCGACGCATGGGTAAAGTGGGAAAATAAATCAGTGGAGTGCACCTCGTCCTACATACCGTTGATCGTCTTCCACAGGATTTGATCTTAGAACGTATGGAATCGAAATAAATACCACAAACCATTTTTTTCCGACGACCTTAACTATTCTGTCACTACGCCTCCCATATCCCTGGTTTATTTGTTTACCTTCACGCAGACACATAAACGAGATTGTTTTCTTTAAACGGTGAGACTTACCACATTGAAAACATGTTTAACAAGCGACGGTTTCATCAGGAGGAGATAATAACTGTGTTCAAATGTCTTCGTTTCTGATAAGAAAATATCACTAAGGTTGCCGCCGTCCGCTTTATAAGGCCTTATTCTAATGTAGTTGTCTGATATTTTCTGGAACAGAGGGTCACTGGCTGTTTCTGAGCTGGATTCATCAACCAATACAGTCAGCTGAAGGTAAAGACAAAATCTGTTTTTAAAAATAAGTAAAATACGTAAAACAATAACGTGGTTCCAAGTTCGATACCACAGCACCGTAACTTTGGCAAGTGTCTTCTTCTTTAGCCTTGGTTTCACCAAAGTCTTAGAGGAATTAATTTCGTAGAAAAGTAAATTTATGTATCGTAATTTTTTGACATACATATTTTTTATTGTATATGTCTTGTGTACAGACCGGCCGTGGATTAGCAGTAAAAAAGCGATTAAAAGTATGTTTCATTTCTGTTACAATAATCTATAGGATTTAAGTGAATTAAATCAGCAACAGTGCTTAACAGGCACTGTTGTTGTATTTTATTAACCCCGGTGACTGGCAAAGTGGATCCCAGCATGATTCGAACTCAGACTATAAAGAACCAGAATAAATATGCCAAAGCATTTTATTCGGTGATTAACGACTCTGAGTGCGCGTATGCGTGCGGGTAGTGTGCTTGTGTGTGTATGTATGTGTGTGCGTGTGTGTCTTCATGTGTGTGCATGTGGTGTGAACGTGTGCGTGTGTGCGTGGTGTGCTTTCTATGGTTTGACTTATGCATCATCATCATCATCAACAACAGTACAACAGCTTACCTTCTTGGAGTTCAGCGCCAATAACAAATCAATGATGGCTGTTTGTAGATATTCTCCTTTTTCTCGAAGACTGAAGACGTTGCAGTTATTAGAACTGAGAGAGGTTTCACCACAGAACGGTGGGATAATGGTGAAGTGCAACAAATGACAAGCCTTTGGCTGTGAATTCAGCAAATGGAACGTGCTGCACGAAATCTTTGAGATAATTGCCGTCATGTTCTTCTTGAGAAATTCCGAGACTAAAATAATAAAAGCTGAAATCGTTTCTCTAGTTCATGATTAGCAATCTGGAACATTAACACACGAACGACGGGGGATAACTGTGAACAGGGTTCAATCTTGAATCAATGTCTTGACATATGAAGCTATAATCCAATGCTTAAGCTTTCGTCTAATTTTATCAGCGACTCATAGTCTTCTCCGTATTTATGAAATAATGATGGGTGTAGGAAATGCTTTATAAGTTTTTCAGAATTGTTGGTTTGGAACAGTCGGAGAATATGGTTACTTTGGAATTAAACAATTCAAAGACGATATTTACTCAGTTAGTATTAACGTATTTAATATGTTGGAGCATTAGAAATAGCTAACTACTCTGGACAACTTCCGGTATTTTCCCGTCTTATTGAAGCCTCATCAGCGAAACATGACTTACGCCATACTAATCGAAAAATATGCAAGGTTGTATACATATAAGTGAAGGAAGATATATTTGTAAGAATTTGTGAGTTGTAGAATTATCATTGCTACACTCTGGGGTATTCAAACTGACGACTCCATCCTGGTTGTTATGGTCGCAATGCTGGAAGGTACAATAGCTGAAATGTTGCATCAACCAATATGAGGACACTTGTCTGAATATATCGATGTATAATAATGATAATTCTCGAAGAAGGCTGGAAGATGGAGTGCAATGGGCGAAACATGGTGACTATTCCAATTGGATATCACTAGTGGATTCACTTTGTTAAAAGCATTTCGGTCAGGGCTACCTTCCTCCATCACTGCCACCAGTCCCAGCAATTCTGAAAGGGGGTCAGAAACACTAACTAACTACATGTTCCAGCCTTATTCATATCTCATCAACTGAGTTTTGCATTTACCGTACTCGCCGAAGTAGTAACGAATGGGTAAAAAAAAAATAGAATAGAAAATGGAATTACTTACTTTGGAAAATAATATTAATGGGATCATGTTGCTTTAGAATGAATGTCTCCACTGTAACCGACTGAAGGTCGCAAGCGTTTAACATATAAGCGAAATGAGCCGCTCTTTCTGCGACTTTGTTCTCCTTTTGGACCGGTTCTTCGAGTAGAAGACCTTCAGATCAAACAAAACAACAGGAATGTAGAATATATTGCTATTCGCAGTCACGTGCTACATAGACTTATGCTTAAGTCTGACAAACCCAAAATACACCAAAAATACTGGGTGTTAATATTAAAAAAATAATTGGAAATGTAAACTTCATTCTTTTACTGGAGACAGAAGGTGGGTGTTTAGGGCGCAGGAAGAGCCAAAGATTCGGGTAGTAATTTGTCATCAGAGGTCATGGTTAAATGTACTTGGTGAAAACGCGGAAACTATACTGCACAGCAGTGATCTGGCGCTTTTCTTCACCTGAAATTTGGTGGGGGTGGCTAATCGTGTACATAAAACCCTAGTGCTCGCCTGGTACTTATTTTATCGACCCTGAAAAGATAAAAGGTAAAGTCGACCCCGGCAAAATTTGAACTCGGAACGTAAAAGCCGGACGAATTGCTGCTCAGCATTTTGTCTGGCGCGCTAACGATTCTGTCAGATTGCCACCTTAATGAGGATAATAATAATAATAATAATAATAATAATGATGCAGTACCAGGCAGTGGCTGTCATGGCTTCTGATCTTAACTAATTGGAAATGTTATCATGCACATTGTTTTATATTGGTATAAAAGATGGGCTACAGTAAATATTCTGCTCAATACCACAGATTAGATAGATAGATAGATAGATAGATAGATAGATAGATAGGCAGACAGATAGGTAGATGGATAGATGGATGGATAGATAGATAGGCAGTCAGATAGATAGATGGATGGATAGATAGATAGGCAGACAGATAGATAGATGGATAGATGGATGGATAGATAGATAGATAGATAGATAGATAGATAGATAGATAACCAGATAGAGAATGAGGGAGAGAGATACATCGAAAAATTAACGTGGAAAGTGTCTACTATACCGATTGTTAAATTGTAGTGGTGCGTTCCGTATAGGGAGTGGACACACAAGAGCACAACCAAAAGCTGGGTTACCAGTGACATCCTTGGATTAGGCTCCTGTTTGGCTCCTTTTTGTGTTTGCAATATCTGAAATGCGAAGAAGCTAGTTCTGGTCTAATTAAGGTCAACAACTTTTTAGTCCATTGGAGACTGTCAAAGAAGAATTTCTGTTGCCGCAAAGTGAGACGTTTCGATTTATTGCTTTTCGTTTGAAGATTGGAAAACGGCAAAGAGTACAATGGTGCTGCCGCCTGGGCTTTTCTTTTATCTTTTCTTGAAAATGCTTTTTTCCTGTGTTTCCAACAAATGGAATAAACACTTTATAATTTCTCTTCCTCTTCTTTTCCTGCTGTTGTTGTTCTTGCTTATGTTGTTATGTAATTTGTTGTTTTCTTAAATTAATTTGATTAATGTTCGCTTTTGTTGTTGTTGTTGTTGTTGTAAACGTCATCTGTTGAGGTCGTTTTTGATGCTAGATTTGTTGACGGTAGCTGTGGTGGTATGGTAGTGGTGGTTGCAGTGATGGCAGTCGTTGTAGTGATGGTGGTTGTAGCGGTGATAGTGGTGTTAGTGGTCGTCGTCGTCGTGGCAGAGGTTTTGGTTCTGTTGTTTAGATCAGCTCCGATTTAACGGAACATCTATAAAAATCTGTACCAAAGATGTTCGATTTGCGTATGTGTGTATGTGTATGCATGTGTTTGTGTATGTGTGTGTGTGTATGTAAAATTGCGTTCAAAATGGTTTTGCATAACATTCACCAAACTATTCTTCTTATTTTATGGCGTGAAGCCGTGATTTCGATGCATTTGGCTGTTGTGTCTAGCTTCTGTAGCCGAGACTGCTTCAGGTATTATAGTCCTTGATGATAGTAATGGGCGTGGTGGTGGTGGTGGGCAGGACGTGTTGATGCTGGTGTTGTTGGTGAAGGTGGATGTCTGAAATGACGTTGGACTGGAATATTTCAAAGTGAAAGGAAGGAAGGAAGAAGGAAGGAAGGAAGGATCAATGAATGAAACAAACAAAAAAGAACGAAGATAAAAAGGCAAGAGCTATGTATATTATAGATATATACACACGCACACACAGACATTATACACACACAACATATAGACACCAGCAGACTATATACGCATGCATACTCAGTATAAATACATGCACGTGTACGTAATGCATATAACACGTATATGCACACAAATGTACTTTACATACATATATATACATACACA
>NC_142952.1:36176231-36178731 GCF_046866305.1 Octopus bimaculoides | reverse complement strand
ATATATATATATACATATGCATATATATATATATATATACATATGCATATATATATATACATATGCATATATATATATATATATGCATATATATATATATATATGCATATATATATATATACATATGCATATATATATATATATACATATGCATATATATATATATATACATATGCAATATATATACATATGCATATATATATATATATACATATGCATATATATATATGCATATATATATATATATGCATATATATATATATATATATGCATATATATATATATATATATATATATATATATGCATATATATATATATATATATATATATGCATATATATATATATATATATATATATATATATATATATGCATATATATATATATATATATATGCATATATATATATATATATATATGCATATATATATATATATATATATGCATATATATATATATATATATACATATGCATATATATATATATGCATATATATATATATATATATATATGCATATGTATATATATATATATATATACATATGCATATATATATATATATACATATGCATATATATATATATACATATGCATATATATATATATATATACATATGCATATATATATATATATATACATATGCATATATATATATATATATATACATATGCATATATATATATATATATACCTATGCATATATATATATATATATATACATATGCATATATATGCATATATATATATACATATGCATATATATATATACATATGCATATATATATATATACATATGCATATATATATATATATATATACATATGCATATATATATATATATATACATATGCATGTATATATGCATATATATATATATACATATGCATATATATACACATATGCATATGCATATATATATATATACATATGCATGTATATATGCATATATATATATACATATGCATGTATATATGCATATATATATATATACATATGCATGTATATATGCATATATATATATACATATGCATATATATACACACACACATATATATATATATGCATATACATATAGATACGGATATAATTACATACATGTGTGTGCGTATAACGACATGCTTGTGTGTATGTGTCCAAATATACATGTATGCCGCTCATGTGTGTCTGTGTGTGTGTGTTTAGACGATCCTTACAGTAATCAGTATCAACACGACACCCGCCCCACCACCACCACCACCACCACCACCAACCCCAGCTAAGAGCCCCATTATTTGACCAATATAAGTACAATCCAATCCATACCATTCCAGATGTTGCCATCTGGAAATTTTCCCTTACATTAAGTCTAGGCGTATTTATCTCTCTCTTTCTCCCCCCCTTCTCTCTCTCTCCACCAACATACGCCTGCATACTTGTGTGTATATATATATATATATATTGTATATATATATATATATATATATATATATATATATATATATATATATATACATACGTACATATATATATACATATATATATATATACATACGTACATATATATATACATATATATATATATACATACGTACATATATATACATATATATATATACATACGTACATATATATATACATATATATATATATATACATACATACGTACATATATATATACATATATATATATACATACGTATATATATATATATATATACATACACACATACGTACATATATATATATATGTATGTACGTATGTATGTATATATATATATGTATTATATATATATATATATATATATATATATATACATACATATATGTACATACCTATATATATATATGTATATATACATGCATATATGGGTACAGGACATCAGAAAAGACGTGATGTATATGTGTGTGTGCGTGTGTATACTTCTATCCATGTATGGATATGCGTGCATATATATTTATATGAATACATGTCGGTGTAGAACCTGTGTGTATATATATATATATATATATATACACGCAAAGAGATAGATAAACACACACACGCATACATATATATATACATACGTACACATAGATAGATACGCACACACCCCCCCATACACACGTATACACACATCGACAACAAACCAAACCTTCGTAATTAACTGTTGTTTAATGAAGTTCTTGGTTTGCAAGTATCGCCATTAAATTAGGACCAATGTATACGGCGATTGTGGTAGGTGTATGGGTGACGAGGGTGGTGACATTGATGGTGGGTCTGGGGTGAGGTTTAGGGTGGGGGATGATGATGATGATGATGATGATTATGGTAATGATGATGATAATGATGGTGATGGTGATGGTGATGATGATAGGAGGACGATGATAATTAAGTGAAGATGGGGTATAAAAGGAAGAAATGGGGGGAATAGAGGAGGAAGAAGATGAGGAAGAAGGGTAGATGATGATGATGAAGAGGAGGAGGACGAAGATATGGTTGCGATGATGGTTTGGGCGATGGTAGGTCAGTGGTTATGTTT
>NC_142952.1:36010318-36012818 GCF_046866305.1 Octopus bimaculoides | reverse complement strand
AATGAAGAGTTTTTATTCTCCTAAACCAGAAACATGTCTATGATTAACTATGGCTATAATGAGAATATCTGAAATGAAACTCGACTGCTCTCATAAACGAGAATTCTAAAAATAAATTCGACTGCTCTCAAAAATTAAGTAAAAAAAAACAAAAAAAAAACGAAAAAATAATCTAGAATCCTTGTCCGGTGTCACATTGATCCCAAAATCTAATCAGCTCGTGGCAGTCATGAGGCCAAACATCCCTGAAAGTTTCATTCGAATTCATCCAGCGGTTCTCGAGATATATTTTCTACAGACAAACAAACAAACACGACTGAAAACAATACCTCTGCCTTAGCGAAGGCGGAAGTAATTATGGTTTCAAATTTTTCCACAAGGGCAGAAATTTTGGGGGAGGAGATGAGGCGATTACAACGACCTCAGTGCATAACTGGTACTTATTTTATCGATCCGGAAAGGATGAAAGGCAAAGTCGACTTCAGCGGAATTTGGACTGAGAACGTAAAGACGGATGAAAAACCACTAAGTATTTTATCCTGCATGCTAACGGTTCTGCCCGCTCACTGCCTCAATAATAATAAACGATCGAGGGATTAAACGATCGATGGAGTCTCCCGTCGAAGACGACGTATGAGAGTTCAGTTTTTGGTCAAAGAGGAAGGTGGAAAAGGTCTTGACAACCGATGTTGGTGTAGTTATGTCTCCGTAACCTAGCTGTTCGGCAAAAGAGACCGATACAATAAGTACTAGGCTTACAAAGAATTAGTCCTGGGGTCGACTTATTCGACTGAAGGTGGTGCTCCAGCATGACCTCAGTCAAATGACTGACGCAAGTAAAAGACTATACACACACACACACACAGACACACATAAAGATACATACATGCATACGTACATACACACATTTATATTGCATTTCATGTTATGTGTCTGTATGTGGTTAAGCGCTTTTGTGTCTGTCTGTGCACCTGTGTGTCTGTATGTCTTCATTTATACACGTGCTTCAATGTATGAAAGACAAACAGACATAATTGAATCCCTCCTCCCATTTTTTACCATTCTTTTCGTTGTCCCAGGAGGAAAAGCCAGAAGGATTCCAAAGAGAATCCTGCAACTGACTGTTGCTATTCGTTTCTTCTATTCTGTTGGCCAACATCTGTGAGAAGAACGTAGAATGGTGCCAATTCCATTGTTATGAAGATTCAATCTATTGTCTTCTTTGTTTCCAGTCCCAACAAACCATTTTTTGGAATCTCTCAGAGTGGATGGAATTTCTTGGGAAAATCCACGGAGATTCTCACGGAACATTTAAGTAGACTTAAATTGATGGCCATATAACAAATGGACAACGATATCAGTTTTTGAAATACTGACCGGTGTTTTCGGACGATTACAGTCCATACAGTTCTATATTTAAGAGATGAGGAATTATGTACATTATTTACATTATTTACATTTGACGGATATTTGTCCTCATCTTGCTTGTTAACACAACGTTTCGGCTGATATACTTTCCAGCCTTCATCAGGTGCCTTGGGGAAAATTTCGAACCCGGGTTCTCATTCCTAAGGTATTTTTCGATGTTGTTATTATTGTTCAGGTCACTGCCTGGAAAAGTAGTCCGCGCTCTTAACCACTACGCCATATGCCCACGGGCATATGGTGAGGGGAGGGTGTGAGCAACAATGGTATGCCTGATCCATTGATATATATATCTTTGTTATGCCTGATCTGGGTGATATTTTCTTCTGCGGAGCCGTAGTCAATAACAACACTTGATCGGATTATTTTCGATCATCTCCAGTCAACTGTATGAACCTATGTATGCGCGCGTGTCTGTCTGTCTGTCAGTCTGTCTATCTACCAACCAATCGGCGCGTTTTACTCTTGAAGAAAGCTTTGAAATTCTTGTTGTCTTAAAACCAATCCTCGTGAATTCTACTTGGATGTCCAAGAATGTCAGCTGCTTTCACAACAGTTTATCTGAGGCTGATACGGCTGACAACATGAATTAAAGATCACAGTAAAGCTGACTTTTAGTCTCACCGGGACTAGCCACGGTGGGAGAGCCTGCACTGGTAAATATAGCATATTCATTTAATTCAAGAGGAATTCTTAGAAACATGATTCCACCCATTTTCCTTTTGGAGTAACATGATTTCGCTTCACGGATCTATAAAATTTCATGTAACTTCATACACCTATGACATTATGGCTTTTCCTCACATAACGGACATGGTTTGGCATAAGTCATGTTTCACCCGAAACAGCTGTCACGACCAGACTATTACATCATTCCTTTGTTTATTAGCATTCCATGAAAATATACTGAAAAAGAGTGTTTATCTGACCCCACCCCCTTCTTTACTTCCATCCCTGCTTACCGACGATCTTTCTTACAGCTGACTTTTTATACTGAAGATCCCTACGTTGGATGAAAGAGCTGGAATTTAATTTCGCATTTATCTGAGCACTATTCCGTGAATCTCTATACTAC
>NC_142952.1:36001955-36009818 GCF_046866305.1 Octopus bimaculoides | reverse complement strand
GTATATATATATACACGACGGGCTTCTTTCAATTTCCATTTACCAAATCCACTCACAAGGCTTTGGTTGGCCTGAGGCTATAGTAGGAGATACTGGTCCTAAGATGCCGTGTAAGTGAACCCAAGACCGTGTGAATGGGAAACAAAGGTTTTACCGCACAGCCACACCTGTACACATCCAATATTTATCACGGACTTCTAACGATTCTGCCTCCTGACTAAACCTCTTTGCCTTCCGATTTTTCACCAGAATGACTCTGGATCTTCCCAGAAAGGAGCCTTTTTGACATTTATTGAATTTCTTCTCGTATCTCTGTAAACCGTCGATTAGTTTCAATTAAATTTCGTGTTAATTATTTCTGTTTCAGCTACTTTTTTCTGATGTCAGAGTTTTTCCCTGACATCTTTTAACTCCAGTTCGCTGGTGATTAATTTCGATACAAGTCTTCTCTCTTTTTGCCGCCTCCAAACATTGTTTGTTTCAATTTTCACGCTTTGTTGGACGGGCGTGAAGTTATTTAACCATAATAAATACCGTCACATAATTGATGCTTCTCCAAAGACCAACGATTCTTTTTACCATTTTCTAAATTCACGAAGGCATCTTCGTTTTTATTGCTTTACCATTCTTCAGTTCTTGAATATCTGCAAAGTGCTGCCTTGCCGTTGTTAAGAGAGCGTAGAAGCAGACGTTAATTTGCCAAAATGAAGGTCCCTTAGTCTTCTAACTATTTAATTCCGATTTCCATAACAATCGTTACAATCAACTCGTTTTCTTTTACTTGTTTCAGCCGCTGGTACCACGGCCATGCTGGGGCACTTACTCGTACTCACTCCTCTTGCTCTCCCACCCCGCAAAGCTCTCCTCACCTACTGCTACCATCCCCTCTCAAATCATTCCCTTCCCCTCACAAAATCGACCCCAGTAGTTATTTTGAAAGTCTGCTACTTATTCTATCGGTCTCTTTTGTCGGAGTGCTATGTTACGGGACATCAACAAACCAACACGCATGCGTACTGGACAGGCTTATTTAGGCATTACGTGATTTAATTACTGTTTTTGTGATTGGTAGACGGATCGAAACTGATCTCGATGTACCTCCATGTTGTCCACAGACTATCTCTCACATCATAAAACACAACGACACCAGCGCCACCACGACGGTCACAACGAACGATTGTGACAACCACTACCACCACTACCGCCACGACGACGACCACCACGATGACGGCGACGATGACAACCTTCACGACCACGACCACCACCACCACCACCATTCTACATCTTGTCATCACTTCTTAATGATAAACCTTCAACATTTTTCTCTTCCCATCACCAACACACACACACACACATACAGACACACACACACACACATGCATGCACACACTCAACCACCTCCACACACCTGCCCCCCCCCCACGAGCAAATATCAGTTGTACTGTTAATACCAACAGGACTCTTGCTGTGTTCTTTATCAGCAGACAACAACGACACCAACAACATTAATACGAACACCAGGCGTCCTTCACTCCCACTCACTCAATCTCCAGTCGTTCCTCCCCTCAGAGCTACCCCCACCACTCCCGCTCAGACCACTCCTCTTCCCTTCCCGTCCTCCCCACTACTAAATCATTTTTAACAATGATTACTAATTATGTTCTAATTACATTCGAAAGTAAGTAATTAGTTTCGCCTCAAGTTCACCGAGATATCTACAGTCTGCTGCTGCCACTATCAGTGGAAACAAATTTACCAATTCCACAGATCTTTCCAGCCAGATTTCAATCGCAAGCAAAGGTAAACATCACGTCTCAAGTTCTTCTCTCCTTTTATTTCCTTCATTCACACACGCAAACACACACACACACACACACATATATATATATATATATATATATATATATATATATATATATATATATATATATATATATATATATATATATATATATATATATATATATATATATATATATATATATATATATATCCGTTCAGGTAAGATAAACAAAAAAGCACTTCATCCGCTGAGAGATAAATATTGTTTGATAGACACGTTATATAATTATGAGTTACTAATAGTTTCATACATTGGAGATGTTCCCTAGGCAGGTTGTAATAATGTGCTGTCTCTAAGCTCTAACTACATGTGTATATTAAATACTATATATATATATATATATATATATATATATATATATATATATATATATATATATATACGTGTGTGTGTGTGTGTGTGTGTGTGTGTTTATACATATGTATGTATGTATGTACGTATGTCTATGTATATATGCTTTTGGTGCGAATGGTATTTTTATAGAAGCTTAAAGCTTATTGCAATCCACCGTGCAATGACTAAGGAAAATAGTCTAATAAGGGGGTATATAAGCCCTCGACAGAAAAAAGGCTTTCCTATCCACGTGGGACTCGAACCCACATCCCTTTATTAACGCAACTAAGTGTGTTACCTGTATATATATACATACACACGTATATGTAACATAAACATTAATCAGCACAATGGTAATGGTGCGGTCACAGTGGTATGTACTGGGAGTAGTAGTGGTGGTAGTAGTGGAGTTGTTCTTGGTGGTAGTGGGGGATGGTAAGTGGTGGCATGTGAAGTGTTGGTGGTGTGCTGAGAATGGTATGCATTGGTGGTGGGGGTGCCGGCGGCGCTGCTGTTGGTAGTGGTGGTGGTGTTAGTGGTATGGGTGTTAGCGATGGTAAACCCTGGTAATCCAAGAACGATGGTTCTGCAGTTTCTTGGCGAACGACCTGCGCAGGTGATATGTTATGTGTTGCACATCGCTTCACTCTCTTCTTCCATCAAATCGATGTTACCTGAACAGGTGCACCTAGGTGTACCACGTGTCAAGTGTCAAAGTGATCACAGAACAATGTGAGATGAAGTGGTTTGCTCAGGAACACAACACAACAACACCCGCACCAGGAATTGAAACTACGAACTCCCGATTGCAAACGCAGCACCTTAACCACTAGGCCAAACCGCCCTCATTGGTGTTAGTAGTGTGACAGTAATAGTTTGTGCCAGGGGGGGGGGGCACTGTGACAGTGTGGACATATTCTGCTCTCTCTCTCTCTCCGCTCTCCACTCCAGTAGTCACTGGTGGTGGCTACGGCAAAGGTAGGAATGATGGACCTGGCCAAAGCACAGTCCCAGCACAGCTTTAGGGGTCAGCAACATTGATGAGGCTATTTATTCTCCCTGTTTGCGTTTTATACATTTCTCCGAGTTGAGTGTGAGAGGGACAGTATTTTTTAGGATATTGCTGTTGTTGTTGTTATTGTAGTACAGCAGCAGCAGCAGCAGCAGTAGTAGTAGTAGTAGTAGTAGTAGTAGTAGTAGGGGTGGTGGTAGCAGTAGCATTCTGCGGTGTTATGTACGTATCCTGGTGTCTGGTGATGATTCCCCCCCCCCCCTGTAACAGAACCCTGGGACGGGAAGATATGAAGCAAACCGCAGTCACAAGCAATTCTATATTTCACTAAATTCAAGGAATTAAAAATGCCAGGATTGCTTCCTTTGCACGTTTTAACAAGAATAACAGATTCTGCCTGTTAATGCCGTTTTTATTTTCCACTAATCTTATAAAATCAAAGAAATAAAGATTTCTGGCTCGTTATGTGAGGTACAACACATGAGTGGCACATATTTAACAGCGCCCTCTGCACTCACAATACATAACCCAGATTTAGCAAGAAGAGATTGCTAGATTATTTGAAATTGTTATCTGCGACAGGTTGGCGTCCTAGCCAGGGGCGCACTCAATCTTTCATTCGCATCACACCATCCAAAAACCGTGTCAAGCATCAGGCATTCGGTGAAACTTTCACAAATTGCTGCACACAAGCACCAGTTCAACCACCAAACATTATGTGTGTACGTGTGTGCATGTGTAATGTGTGTATACATATATATATATATATATATGTAAATGTGTATGTGTGTATACATATATGTGTGTGTGTGTGTATATGTGAATGTGTGTGTGTGTGCGTGATTAAGCGACGGTGGACTGCGTGCACGCACACACACATATATACGACGGGCTTCTTTCAGTTTCCATCTACCAAATCCACTGAAAAGGTTTTAGTTGGCCCGAGGCCATAGTAGAAGACACCTGCTCAAGGTAGCACGCAGTGGGACTGAACCTGGAGCCATGTGGTTGGGAAGAAAGCTTCTTATATATATATGTTCAATTACAGCTTCATGTCAAGTAAAGGTAACTAAACCGATTTCAATGTACCTACATGTAGACCAAAAGAATTTCATGGACTCTTAATAAAAATGTATATATGTACCTATCCGTCTGTCAGTGCGTGTATCTATCTATCTATCTATCTATCTATCTATCTGCCTGCTTGTCTGTCTGTGTAAGTATTCAACCAACTGAGTATTATGTGTATATGCATATATATATATATATATATATATATATATATATATATATATATCCGTCCTTTTATTCAATATGTATGTACGCATATATGTGCGTATATATAAATGCATATATATAATCAATATGTTCCGATATACATGTACATGCGATATATATATATGTACACACATATGATTACATACATAAAATGCGTAGATGATTGAGTACTTACACGTGTAAGTAGGAACGTGTGTATGCATGCATGTGTGCGTTTATACTGCACGACCTTACGCGTATACGAATTCTCTAAACTCCATCAAACCGAAAATATGCAACATATGGAGACGAGAAAATATCTTCAGCCAGCTTTCATATGTAATTTATAGTTAATGGAATTACCTTCCTGGGGCGAAAAGGCTTCAGGGAGTTAAAGAAGTTCTTATTAAGATGGACATTAGATATCTGAATCGATGAGATAATTCTACATTATGGAGGACCTCATGTTAAGGACGAAATAGAAATTGAAAACGAAAAACGCTAGTTTTTAGCAGCGGTGGTGGTGGTGGTGGCGCTGATGGAGGGAAATGGCGTTGTTGTTGTTGTTGTGGTTTGGTCCCAGTTCAACCTTGATTGAGAAGATCTCTGCCCAAAGATAATGCTGTTGGGATCAAAGACGCAGGAATAACCGTTTGCTTTGCACCCACGTGGCCTCGGGTTCGGTTCTCACTGTGTTATACATTTGGAAAAAAAGTCTTCTACTGCAGCCTCTGACTGTCTAATGCCTTGTCAATGAATTTGGTGGAGCACGGAAACTTTCTATACATGTCTATGTATATAATACAAACGCGTACACACAGACACATGCACACACGTGTGTGTATGATATATATATATATGTACAAATATATATTTACAGGTATACATATATATACAGACATATACATATATATTTAAATGTATACATATATATACAGACATATACATATATATTTAAATGTATACATATATATACATATACATTTACATGTATACATATATATATACATATTTACATGCACACACACACACACATATGTATATATATATATATATATTTACATGTATACATATATATATATATACATATATTTACATGTATACATATATATATATATATACATATATATATATTTACATGTATACATATATATATATATACATATATATATATTTACATGTATATATATTTACATGTATACATATATATATATATACATATATTTACATTTACATGTATACATATATATATATATATACATATATTTACATGTATACATATATATATACATACATATATTTACATGTATACATATATATATATACATATATATATATTTACATGTATACATATATATATATATATTTACATGTATACATATATATATATATATATTTACATGTATACATATATATATATATATATTTACATGTATACATATATATATATATATATATATATATATATATATTTACATGTATACATATATATATATATATATATATTTACATGTATACATATATATATATATATATTTACATGTATACATATATATATATATATATATATATATATTTACATGTATACATATATATATATATATATATTTACATGTATACATATATATATATATATATATATTTACATGTATACATATATATATATATATATATATATATATATATATATATTTACATGTATACATATATATATATATATATATATATATATATATATATATATATATATTTACATGTATACATATATATATATATATATATATATATATATATATATATATATATATATATATATATATTTACATGTATACATATATATATATATATATATATATATATATATTTACATGTATACATATATATATATATATGTATACATATATATATATATATATATATATATAAATATATATATACATATAAATATATATATTTATTCACATCTATATATATGTATACATATATATATATATATATATATATATATATATATATATATATATATATATATATATAAACACACGCTCACATGCATATATTTGGAAGAACAGAAAACGAAACTCTCAATAAAATGTCAGAATTTTCAGTTCTTCTTTACAGCTGTTTCCATGAATTACACGAAAATATCAACTATGAATGATTACAATAGTTACACCGATTGATTGTAGCCTTTAATTGAATTTAGTCGAATGTGATGAGTAAGTCATTTGATCAGGAGTATTTTTTTAATTTCGGAAATAGGAATGCGTATGCGCGCGTGCGTGTGTTTGTCTTTACGATGACACGGCTCAAAAAAATCAGTGACGCTAATGAGATGTAGTGGACTTTTAGATAAATGTTGGCGGCGGGAAGGTCTATATGATTGACACACAGCCTTCAAGGTGGGGATCCAGTTTGGCCGCATTCCAATGACTGAACATTGTCTAAGATGTCCTTCCTCTAACAAAACAGTGGGGTTATGCTTTGAAGAAGATTAGGTTGATGTTTCTAGCAGGCCGACTGACCACATAGAGGCTGGTGCTGATGTTAGTAATATCTGTGACCGGGTAGGATGGGGGTAGCGTAATTGTTGTTGTTGATTTTAACACCGTGGTGTCGAATACAATGATATTATTACTTGTGGGAAGGTGACAAGCCGGACAAAATGCTTAGAAGCATTTAGTCCGTCTTTACGTTCTGAGTTCAAGTTACATCAAGGTCAATTTTGCCTTTCGGGGTCAATGAAGCAAGCACTAGTAAAGTGCTGGGATCGATTAAATCGACTCATCTCCCTCCACCAAATTCCAGGCCTTGTGCTTATAATAGAAAAGATATATTTGTGGTGATATTTATGTTCGTGTCGGTATTGTCAGTGGCGTCGGCGGGAGCATCGGTGGTGATGGCGATAGTTATAATGCTGGAGTGTTTATAATAATGAAGTGCAGCTGATGATGATGGTAACGATGATAATGATGGTGGAGGTAACGATGACGATGAAGAATGATCGTAATACACATGATGCTGATGATGATGATGATGGTAGTGGTGGTGATGAAAAATACGCTCATATTACGTAAAAAAGACGGAGGGAAAATTACTCGTGGTCGCCTGCTGCAGGAAAAATGAACAGCGAAGGTGGTGCTGGCATGATTTGGTAATATGACTGTCATAATGGTGGCGGTGGTGGTGGTGAATGCGGTGAATGCGGTAGTGGCGAACGTTAGTGGTTCAAGTGGTGATGATGATGATGATGGTGATAGTGGTTGTGGTGATGATAAAAATGAGGATGGAAGAGAGAGAAAATGATAGATAGGTCGATAGATAGAGAGACGGACAGACAAATAGATACAGACAGACAGACACAGACAGAGAGACAGAGAGACAGAGTAACAGATAGAGACAGACAGAGAGACAGAGA
>NC_142952.1:35994455-35999455 GCF_046866305.1 Octopus bimaculoides | reverse complement strand
TTCCGAACCTGCCTCCGGCGCCCGCGATACCATCGGCATTAGGATTTTTTTTTTGAGACAGAGTAGAAAGACACAGCCAGTCGCTGAGTAAATTATTTGAGGTGATCGTGGCTGCGCGACGGCCACGCGCATGCACTTGGCCAGGAACTTCTCCACTGCGGCTCAAGAATAGAGACGTGCAGTCTTGATGGGGCTGGTTGTAGTGAGCTGCCGGAGTCCTTCCGCCTTTGTCACGCCTCCCCGCCAGGCGTTGCCCTCTTCCGCCGGGGTCAATCCTCGGGGGTTTGAGATTGCCCTCCTCTGCTTGCTTCACCGTGAGGATCTTGATGCTGGTGTTTGGTCGTGTTTAGTCTGGGACCTCATCGGCCTTGCCACTATGGGTGGCCCTACCAGGAATCTAAGACTTCAGACGGCATCGCTCTCGGAATCATTGGAACACACAAGCTCTTCCACCACAGCAAGGGACGACCATTTCTGCTATAAGCACATGGCTTGAAATTTTAAATGAGAGGGTCAGTCGATGAGATCGACCCCAGTACGCAACTGGTACTTAATTTATCGACCCCGAAAAGATGAAAGGCAAAGTCGACCTCGACGGAATTTGAACTCAGAACGTAAAGACAAACGAAATACTGTTAAACATTTCGCCCGGCTTGCTAATCTTTCTGCCAGCATGCTACCTTGATGATAATAATAATAATAATAATAATAATAATAATAATAATAATAATGATGATGGTAAAGGCTTCGTGTTGGCAGAAACGTTAGCACGCCGGAGAAAATGCTTAGCGGCATTTCGTCCGTCTTTACGTACTGAGTTCGAGTTACTCCGAGGTGGACTTTTGTCTTTCATCCCTTTCAGGTGGGTCGATAGAATATGTATCAGTTATGCGCTGGGGTTCGATCTAATCGCCATTCCTCCTCTTCTGAAACCGCCGGCCTTAAGCTGAAATCTGAAACCGATAATGATGATTAGGATGATGATGATGATGCTGAAGATATTGGTAATAGTATAATTACGTTAATAATCATAACAGAAACAATTTAAAACAGAGCAAAATATCGTTGAAAATAAAAGATAAAATAAAATAAAATAAAATAAAAAAAGACGAACAACATAATCTGCACAAAACAAACAATTAATGGGATTCGGTGGGGGGGGGGGTAACAACGCAAGAAACAAACAGAAAAAGAAAACTGCAGATAACTGAAGCCAAACTAATGAGAGCAACGAAGCGATTAGAGCTCATTGGTAGAGTTCACCATTAACCAAACGGAATTATTTCCCCTTTCTTTTAGTAACTCTCTAACATATTTTCGCAGATGGAGGCGGATTGTGGTGGTCGGATTTTATTTCTGAATTGTGTTGTGAGAATGATGTTTGGTGGTGTGTGGTGTCGGCGTGCATTCGTGCGTGCATGTGAATGCATTTGGTTTGTGTGTGTGTGTGTGTGTCATTGTTTAACTGGAGCAAAGCAGCAAAGATCAATGACAAAATTCCAATCAGTTCACGTTTGCCAACAACAACAACGAGTTCAATATTTTCCATTTAAATTTATGTTTTTTTTTAGAATATTGAAAACGGTGAGAAAACGATGTTCCTTACCATCGTCATCATCATCATCATCATGGTCATTGTCTTCGTTGTCATCATCATCGTCATCGTCCCCCCTCCTTACCTCGTCACCACCACCTACATCACCACCAGTACGACCATCATCATCATCATTGCCCTTATCCCGCTAACTCTATTGTATTTCTCCCCCCCCCCCCATCATCCTCATCATCTCAGACATCATTGCGTGCTTTCAGCGCTCAACTGGGCACTGATCCGTGAATCTTCACTTCGTGACGTGTTAAGTTTTCGTTTTCTATTTTCGGCGAGCTGGCAGAATCGTTAGCACGCCAGGTGAAATGCTTAGCGGTGTTTCGCCTGTCGCTACGTTGAGTTCAAATTCCACTGGGGTCGATAAATTAAGCACTAGTGAAATACTGGGGTTGATGTAATCGACTTAATCCCTTCCCCCAAAACTTCAGGCTTTGTGCCTATAATAGAAAGGATTATCATTATTATTATTATTGCTGTTGTACCTGAAAGTCGCATTCAGTTTTGGTTCTGATAATTTTTCACAGAAAATCGCCCCATTTTTTTCAGAAGGGGTTTAAATAATTTACATTTTTTTCTTGAACTCTATATCCAATTATACTAAAATATTCAAACAAAACCTGCCGGCCCTATGCGGAGCAGTTGTGTGCCGCGGCACAGTGATTGAAAATGTTAGCTCTATCCGTTCTACAAACCGCGTCGTGCCCCTCCAAAAACAACAACCGTACAAAATTGTAAAGCCAAAAAAAAAAGGGGGGGGGGAATCGATTACAGCAGTAACAACTACGACAGTAGTAACAAGGAGAGCAACAAGAACAGAAGCAATAATAATAATAATAATAATAATAATAATAACAAGAACAGAATACATAATAAAAACAACAATAGCAGTTAAAAGAAAAAAACAAAAACAACAGCTCGAACCTAACGGAGTTAAGATATTCTGTTCACGGAAGGAAATTTGAAACACACAACAACAACAACAACAACAGCAGCAGCAATAGAAACAGCAGCAGCAGCAGCAGCAACAATAACAGCAACAACAAATAAAATGGACAACAATACATTTATTTCATTGCAGAGATTAAAATGGCGGACAACAATTTAACAATACACAAAAAACAACAACGACTACGACGACAGCATCGGCAGCAGCTATAGTAGTAGTAGTAGTAGTAGTAACAACAATAACAATAATAACTGAAGGAGTAATCTCTGAATGATAGCTTGACCTGCGTGAAACAGAAGCCAAATCTACCTTGAATCTTGTCCTAACTTCTTTTGAAAAATAAGAAGGATACAAACGATAAAGACGGGATATTCACGAATGGAAAGCCTTTGGAGGAAGACGGAGTTGCTTGATCTGGTTGGAGTTAATCAACAACAACAACAACAAAACTAACAATTGTAGGAGCAAGAAGGAAAAAAAAATAACTACAAAAAGAACAACCCCACAACAACATTTTGTGAATTAAAAAAAAATTGTTTTATGCATTTTTTTTTGCTGTTTTCGATTTTTTTTTGTCAAAAGATTTTCATAATGAAATTTCTGAGGATTGGAAGATGAAACAGGAACGGAATGGATAATGGCGACAAGAACAACAACAACAACAATAAGATAACCCACGTGCCAGGGTTTGTAGATCTGCTAAAAATAGCAACGAAATCAACTTCAAATCACCGTCCTAATATAAAAAGCAGAAGGACACACTGGATAGCGTAGTCATGGATATATGTAAAGATTGGATGGTCACGACTGGATCGCTTTGGATAATTAATCGGTTAGGTCAGTGATGGTCTACAGCTAAATAAAAACAAAATATAAACAATAATAATCGGAAAAATTTTAACAACAATAAACGACGCAACGACTGTATAGGTTCAAAGTTTTGACACAAGGCCAGCAATTTCGGGGAGGGCCAAGTCGATTACATCGACCCCAGTATTTAACAGATACATATATCCGAAAAGGATAAAAGGCAAAGACGATCTCGGCAGAATTTGAACTCAGAACGTAAAGACAGTAAATACCGCTAAACATTTCGCCCAACGTGACAACGATCGCCGCCGACAATAATTCCTTCTACCAAAGGCACAAGACCTGAAATTTTGGGGGAGGGGATAGTCGATTACATCGACCCCAGTGTCTACCAAGTCAGTTGCCAGACATGAGAGCACCAATGTGTCCATGTTCCGGGAAGCAAGGCATTCAAAGAACAGTCGATGCCTGGCGGCGGGTATTCATTTGGTTGCACGTTTCTGAACAGTTTCCAGGAAATTCATATGCCGAGAAAGATTCCAGATTGGTGATGAAAACTCTAAGTGTGGACGTACCAAGTCACATGCAGCTTTAAATAGATAGCTGGAGAGCGGCTGATAAAAGTCTTGAGCGATGCTAAGACATCCTTCTTGACAATCCTAGAGATGTGGTTTGTCCAAAGCGAATCGCTGTTGACAAGAATACCCAAGTCACATTCACTAGCAGACTTCCTAAGATTGGGGTTGTAGAGGGAGTATGTAAAAGCTAGCTTGAGTTGCCCGTCAGTAATCCTGCATCAAATTTTGGCACAAGGCCAGCATGTCCGGAGGAGGAGCAAGTCGTTTGCATCGACCCCAGTGTTCAACTGGTATAAATCTTATCGATATCGGTGGAATTTGAGCTCAGAACATAAAGACGGACGAAATGCCGCAAAGCATTTTGTCCGCCGTGCTAACGATTCTGCCAGCACACTGCCTTGTGTCAGCGACAATGTTAACAACAACAACAACAGTCTTGTCTTACAATGATTATAATTCCTTCTTAATCCTCCTCTTTCTCCTTCTCTCTTCCTTTCTCCTTCTCTCTTCCTTTCTCCTTCTCTCTTCCTTTCTCCTTCTCTCTTCCTTTCTCCTTCTCTCTTCCTTTCTCCTTCTCTCTTCCTTTCTCCTTCTCTCTTCCTTTCTCCTTCTCTCTTCCTTTCTCCTTCTCTCTTCCTTTCTCCTTCTCTCTTCCTTTCTCCTTCTCTCTTCCTTTCTCCTTCTCTCTTCCTTTCTCCTTCTCTCTTCCTTTCTCGGAAGATTTTAGCAGCACAGGTCAAAGATTTTGGTCGAAAGTTTACGTAGTCATTGTACAGATTCATTGAAGCATGTTGTGTTATACAAGTTCGATCTGTAGAAGGGAACAGGTCACGGACAAGTGAAAGTCAAGAGCTTCTGTTGAAAGGTTACCTTCCAAGAATATCTTAAACTGAGTTTCGGATTTGTTTTTAAATACTGGCTCTGTTGCTAAAACAACAACATTATCAGTTTTTACGTTTATATATATATATTTTAAATTTTCATACATACATGCTTTGAAAGGTATGCGTTTGCAATCCAGGAACAAGAAATAGCAACCAAGTACCTGATGCACAGG